>NW_027278478.1:0-193221 GCF_030028105.1 Mobula birostris
GGCAGGAATTTCAGGGCATGTGATTAAGGGCATGAGTTTCTGGGCAGATGATTCAGGGCATGAGTTTCAGGGCATGATATTCAGGACAGGAGTTTCAAGGCATGAGATTCAGAGCATGAGTTTCAGTGCATTAGTTTCAGTGTATGAGTTTGCGGGCAGGAGTTTCAGGGCATGAGATTCAGAGCAGGAATTTCAGGGCATGAGTTTCTGGGCAGATGATTTAGGACAGGAGTTTTAGGGCATGTGAACAGGGCATGAGTTTCAGTGCATGAGTTTCAGGGCAGGAGTTTCAGGGTATGAGATTTAGGGCATGAGTTTCAGGGCAGGAGATTCAGGGTTTGAGTTTCAGGGCATGATATTCAGGGCATGAGTTTCAGGGCATGAGTTTCAGGGCATGTAATTCAGGGCATAAGTTTCAGGATATGAGATTCATGGCATGATATTCAGCGCAGCAGTTTCAGGGCAAGAGATTCAGGACATGAGTTTCAGTGCAGCAGTTTCAGAGATGAGATTCAGGGCATGAGTTTCAGGGCATGTGATTCAGGACAGGAGTTTGAAGCATGAGATTCAGGGCATGAGTTTCAGTGCATGGGTTTGAGGGCATGAGTTTCAGGGCATGAGATTCAGGACATGAGTTTCAGGGCATGAGATTCAGTACATGAGTTTCAGGGCATGAGTTTCAGGTCTGTGGTTTGCAGGCTTGAGATTCAGCGCAGCAGTTTCAGAGCAGCAGTTTCAGGGCATGAGATTCAGGGCATGAGTTTCAGGGCATGAGTTTCAGAGCAGGAGAATCAGGGCTTGAGTTTCAGAGCATGAGATTCAGGGGATGAGTTTCAGTGCATGAATTTCAGGGCATGAGATTCAGGGCATGAGATTCAGGGCATGATTTTCAGGACAGGAGATTCAGGGCATGAGTTTCAGGGCATGAGATTCAGGGCATGAGTTTCAGGGCATGAGATTCAGAACATGACTTTCAGGGCATGAGTTTCAGGTCTGTGGTTTCAGGGCTTGAGATTCAGGGCAGCAGTTTCAGGGCAGGAGTTTCATGGCAGGAGTTTCAGGGCATGAGATTCAGGGCATGAGTTTCAGGGCAGGAATTTCAGGGCATGAGATTCATGGCAAGAGTTTCAGGGCATGAGTTTCAGGGCAGGAATTTCAGGGCATGACATTCAGGGCATGTGTTTTAGGGCAGGTGTTTCAGTGCAAGAGTTTGAGCGCATGAGATTCAGGGCATGAGTTTCAAGGCAAGAGATTCAGGGCAGGAGATTGAGGGCATGAGATTCGGGGCTTGAGTTTCAAGGCAGGTGTTTTAGGGCATGTGTTTCAGTGTAGGAGTTTCAGGGCAGGAGATTCAGAGCATGAGTTTCGGTGCATGAGTTTGAGGGCATGAGATTCAGGGCATGAGTTTCAGAGCAGCAGTTTCAGGGCATGAGATTCAGGGCATGAGTTTCAGGGCTGGAGAATCAGGGCTTGAGTTTCAGAGCATGAGATTCAGGGGATGAGTTTCAGTGCATGAATTTCAGGGCATGAGATTCAGGGCATGAGATTCAGGGCATGATTTTCAGGACAGGAGATTCAGGGCATGAGTTTCAGTGCATGAGTTTGAGGGCAGGAGTTTCACGGCATGAGATTCAGGGCATGAGTTTCAGGGCATGAGATTCAGGACGTGAGTTTCAGGGCATGAGTTTCAGGTCTGTGGTTTCAGGGCTTGAGATTCAGGGCAGCAGTTTCAGGGCAGGAGTTTCATGGCAGGAGTTTCAGGGCATGAGATTCAGGGCATGAATTTCAGGGCAGGAATTTCAGGGCATGAGATTCATGGCATGAGTTTCAGGGCAGGAATTTCAGGTCATGACATTCAGGGCATGTGTTTTAAGGCAGGTGTTTCAGTGCAAGTGTTTGAGGGCATGAGATTCAGGGCATGAGTTTCAAGGCAAGAGATTCAGGGCAGGAGATTGAGGGCATGAGATTCGGGGCTTGAGTTTCAAGGCAGGTGTTTTAGGGCACGTGTTTCAGTGCAGGTGTTTCAGGGCAGGAGATTCAGAGCATGAGTTTCAGTGCATGAGTTTGAGAGCATGAGTTTCAGGGCATGAGATTCAGGACAGGAGTTTCAGGGCATGAGATTCAGGGCATGAGTTTCAGTGCATGAGTTTCAGGGCATGAGTTTCACGGCATGAGATTCAGTGCATGAGTTTCAGGGCATGAGCTTCAGGGCATGAGATTCACGACATGAGTTTCAGGGCATGGGTTTCAGGTCTGTGGTTTCAGGGCTTGAGATTCAGGGCAGCAGTTTCAGGGCAGGAGATTCAGGCAGGTGATTCAGGCAGGTGTTTCAGTGCAAGATTTTCAGTGCAAGAGTTTCAGGGCAAGTCTTTCAGTGCTTGAGTATCAGGGCAGGAGTTTCAGAGCATGAATTTCAGGGCAGGAGTTTCAGAGCATGAGATTCAGGACAGGAGTTTCAGGGCATGAGATTCAGGACATGATATTCTGGGCATGATTTTCAGGGCAGGAGTTTCCGGGCATGTAATTCAGGGCATGAGTTTCAGGATATGAGATTCATGGCATGAGTTTCAGTGCAAGAGTTTCAGGGCATGAGATTCAGGGCATGAGTTTCAGGGCATGAGATTCAGGACAGGAGTTTTAGGGCACGCAATTCAGGGCATGAGTTTCAGTGCATGAGTTTCAGGGCAGGATTTTCAGGGTATGAGATTTAGGGCATGAATTTCAGTGCAGGAGTTTCAGGGCATGAGATTCAGGGCATGTGTTTCAGGGCATTAGATTCAGGACAGGAGTTTCAAGGCATGAGATTTAGGGCATGAGTGTCAGTGCATGAGTTTCAGTGTATGAGTTTGAGGGCAGGAGTTTCAGGGCATGGGATTCAGGGCATGAGTTTCAGGGCATGAGATTCAGGACAAGAATTTCAGGGCATGTGATTAAGGGCATGAGTTTCTGGGCAGATGATTCAGGGCAGGAGTTTCAGGGCATGAGATTTAGGGCATGAGTTTCAGGGCAGGAGATTCAGGGTTTGAGTTTCAGGGCATGATATTCAGGGCATGAGTTTCAGGGCATGAGTTTCAGTGAAGGAGTTTCAGGGCATGTAATTCAGGGCATGAGTTTCAGGATATGAGATTCATGGCATGATATTCAGCGCAGCAGTTTCAGGGCAAGAGATTCAGGACATGAGTTTCAGTGCAGCAGTTTCAGAGATGAGATTCAGGGCATGAGTTTCAGGGCATGTGATTCAGGACAGGAGTTTGAAGGCATGAGATTCAGGGCATGAGTTTCAGTGCAAGGGTTTGAGGGCAGGAGTTTCAGGGCATGAGATTCAGGACATGAGTTTCAGGGCATGAGATTCAGTACATGAGTTTCAGGGCATGAGTTTCAGGTCTGTGGTTTGCAGGCTTGAGATTCAGCGCAGCAGTTTCAGAGCAGCAGTTTCAGGGCATGAGATTCAGGGCATGAGTTTCAGGGCATGAGTTTCAGAGCAGGAGAATCAGGGCTTGAGTTTCAGAGCATGAGATTCAGGGGATGAGTTTCAGTGCATGAATTTCAGGGCATGAGATTCAGGGCATGAGATTCAGGGCATGATTTTCAGGACAGGAGATTCAGGGAATGAGTTTCAGGGCATGAGATTCAGGGCATGAGTTTCAGGGCATGAGATTCAGAACATGACTTTCAGGGCATGAGTTTCAGGTCTGTGGTTTCAGGGCATGAGATTCAGGGCATGAGTTTCAGGGCAGGAATTTCAGGGCATGAGATTCATGGCATGAGTTTCAGGGCATGAGTTTCAGGGCAGGAATTTCAGGGCATGACATTCAGGGCATGTGTTTTAGGGCAGGTGTTTCAGTGCAAGAGTTTGAGCGCATGAGATTCAGGGCATGAGTTTCAAGGCAAGAGATTCAGGGCAGGAGATTGAGGGCATGAGATTCGGGGCTTGAGTTTCAAGGCAGGTGTTTTAGGGCATGTGTTTCAGTGTAGGAGTTTCAGGGCAGGAGATTCAGAGCATGAGTTTCAGTGCATGAGTTTGAGGGCATGAGTTTCCGGGCAGGAGTTTCAGGGCATGTAATTCAGGGCGTGAGTTTCAGGATATGAGATTCATGGCATGAGTTTCAGTGCAAGAGTTTCAGGGCATGAGATTCAGGGCATGAGTTTCAGGGCATGAGATTCAGGACAGGAGTTTCAGGGCATGTGATTCAGGGCATGAGTTTCAGGATATGAGATTCATGGCATGATATTCAGCGCAGCAGTTTCAGGGCATGAGATTCAGGACATGAGTTTCAGTGCAGCAGTTTCAGGGATGAGATTCAGGGCATGAGTTTCAGGGCATTTGATTCAGGACAGGAGTTTGAAGGCATGAGATTCAGCGCATGAGTTTCAGTGCATGGGTTTGAGGGCAGGAGTTTCAGGGCATGAGATTCAGGACATGAGTTTCAGGGCATGAGATTCAGTACATGAGTTTCAGGGCATGAGTTTCAGGTCTGTGGTTTCCGGGCTTGAGATTCAGCGCAGCAGTTTCAGAGCAGCAGTTTCAGGGCATGAGATTCAGGGCATGAGTTTCAGGGCAGGAGAATCAGGGCTTGAGTTTCAGAGCATGAGATTCAGGGGATGAGTTTCAGTGCATGAATTTCAGGGCATGAGATTCAGGGCATGAGATTCAGGGCATGATTTTCAGGACAGGAGATTCAGGGCATGAGTTTCAGTGCATGAGTTTGAGGGCAGGAGTTTCACGGCATGAGATTCAGGGCATAAGTTTCAGGGCATGAGATTCAGGACGTGAGTTTCAGGGCATGAGTTTCAGGTCTGTGGTTTCAGGGCTTGAGATTCAGGGCAGCAGTTTCAGGGCAGGAGTTTCATGGCAGGAGTTTCAGGGCATGAGATTCAGGGCATGAGTTTCAGGGCAGGAATTTCAGGGCATGAGATTCATGGCATGAGTTTCAGGGCATGAGTTTCAGGGCAGGAATTTCAGGTCATGACATTCAGGGCATGTGTTTTAGGGCAGGTGTTTCAGTGCAAGAGTTTGAGGGCATGAGATTCAGGGCATGAGTTTCAAGGCAAGAGATTCAGGGCTGGAGATTGAGGGCATGAGATTCGGGGCTTGAGTTTCAAGGCAAGTGTTTTAGGGCACGTGTTTCAGTGCAGGTGTTTCAGGGCAGGAGATTCAGAGCATGAGTTTCAGTGCATGAGTTTGAGAGCATGAGTTTCAGGGCATGAGATTCAGGACAGGAGTTTCAGGGCATGAGATTCAGGGCATGAGTTTCAGTGCATGAGTTTCAGGGCATGAGTTTCACGGCATGAGATTCAGTGCATGAGTTTCAGGGCATGAGCTTCAGGGCATGAGATTCACGACATGAGTTTCAGGGCATGGGTTTCAGGTCTGTGGTTTCAGGGCTTGAGATTCAGGGCAGCAGTTTCAGGGCAGGAGATTCAGGCAGGTGATTCAGGCAGGTGTTTCAGTGCAAGATTTTCAGTGCAAGAGTTTCAGGGCAAGTCTTTCAGTGCATGAGTTTCAGGGCAGGAGTTTCAGAGCATGAATATCAGGGCAGGAGTTTCAGAGCATGAGATTCAGGACAGGAGTTTCAGGGCATGAGATTCAGGACATGATATTCTGGACATGATTTTCAGGGCAGGAGTTTCCGGGCATGTAATTCAGAGCGTGAGTTTCAGGATATGAGATTCATGGCATGAGTTTCAGTGCAAGAGTTTCAGGGCATGAGATTCAGGGCATGAGTTTCAGGGCATGAGATTCAGGACAGGAGTTTTAGGGCATGCAATTCAGGGCATGAGTTTCAGTGCA
The DNA here is from genome assembly GCF_030028105.1 of Mobula birostris. Classification (NCBI taxonomy): domain Eukaryota; kingdom Metazoa; phylum Chordata; class Chondrichthyes; order Myliobatiformes; family Myliobatidae; genus Mobula; species Mobula birostris. The sequence continues at coordinate 5,792 of NW_027278478.1, forward strand.
TGAGTTTCAGGGCAGGATTTTCAGGGTATGAGATTTAGGGCATGAATTTCAGTGCAGGAGTTTCAGGGCATGAGATTCAGGGCATGAGTTTCAGGGCATTAGATTCAGGACAGGAGTTTCAAGGCATGAGATTTAGGGCATGAGTGTCAGTGCATGAGTTTCAGTGTATGAGTTTGAGGGCAGGAGTTTCAGGGCATGGGATTCAGGGCATGAGATTCAGGGCATGAGATTCAGGGCAGGAATTTCAGGGCATGTGATTAAGGGCATGAGTTTCTGGGCAGATGATTCAGGGCAGGAGTTTCAGGGCATGAGATTCAGGGCATGAGTTTCAGGGCATGAGATTCAGGACAGGAGTTTCAAGGCATGAGATTCAGAGCATGAGTTTCAGTGCATTAGTTTCAGTGTATGAGTTTGCGGGCAGGAGTTTCAGGGCATGAGATTCAGAGCAGGAATTTCAGGGCATGCTATTCAGGGCATGAGTTTCTGGGCAGATGATTTAGGACAGGAGTTTTTTGGACATGTGAACGGGGCATGAGTTTCAGTGCATGAGTTTCAGGGCAGGAGTTTCAGGGTATGAGATTTAGGGCATGAGTTTCAGGGCAGGAGATTCAGGGTTTGAGTTTCAGGGCATGATATTCAGGGCATGAGTTTCAGGGCATGAGTTTCAGTGAAGGAGTTTCAGGGCATGCAATTCAGGGCATGAGTTTCAGGATATGAGATTCATGGCATGATATTCAGGGCAGCAGTTTCAGGGCATGAGATTCAGAGCATAAGATTCAGGGGATGAGTTTCAGTGCATGAATTTCAGAGCATGAGGTTCAGGGCATGAGATTCAGGGCATGATTTTCAGGACAGGAGATTCAGGGCATGAGTTTCAGGGCATGAGATTCAGGGCATGAGTGTCAGGGCATGAGATTCAGAACATGACTTTCAGGGCATGAGTTTCAGGTCTGTGGTTTCAGGGCTTGAGATTCAGGGCAGCAGTTTCAGTGCAGAAGTTTCAGGGCATGAGATTCATGGCATGAGTTTCAGTGCATGAGTTTCAGGGCATGAGTTTGAGAGCAGGAGTTTCAGGGCATGAGATTCAGGGCTTGAGTTTCAGGGCATGAGATTCAGGGCAGGAAATTCAGGGCATGTGATTCAGATAATGAGTTTCAGGGCAGATGATTCAGGGCAGGAGTGTTAGGGCATGTGATTCAGGGCATGAGTTTCAGTGCAAGAGTTTCAGGGCAGGAGTTTCAGGGTATGAGATTTAGGGCATGAGTTTCAGTGCAGGAGTTTCAGTGCATGAGATTCAGGGCATGAGTTTCAGGGCATGAGATTCAGGACATGAGATTCAGGACAGGAGTTTCAGCGCATGAGATTCAAGGCATGAGTTTCAGTGCATGAGTTTCAGGGCATGAGTTTGAGAGCAGGAGTTTCAGGGCATGAGATTCAGGGCTTGAGTTTCAGGGCATGAGATTCAGGGCAGGAATTTCAGGGCATGTGATTCAGATAATGAGTTTCAGGGCAGATGATTCAGGGCAGGTGTGTTAGGGCATGTGATTCAGGGCATGAGTTTCAGTGCAAGAGTTTCAGGGCAGGAGTTTCAGGGTATGAGATTTAGGGCATGAGCTTCAGTGCAGGAGTTTCAGGGCATGAGATTCAGGGCATGAGTTACAGGGCATGAGATTCAGGACAGGAGTTTCAAGGCATGAGATTCAGGGCATGAGTTTCAGTGCATGAGTTTCAGTGTATGAGTTTGAGGGCAGGAGTTTTTTTGGCATGAGATTCAGGGCATGAGTTTCAGGGCAGGAATTTCAGGGCATGTGATTCAGGGCATGAGTTTCAGGGCAGATGATTCAGGGCAGGAGTTTTAGGGCGTGTGAACAGGTCATGAGTTTTTGTGCATGCGTTTCAGGGCCGGAGTTTCAGGGTATGAGATTTAGGGCATGAGTTTCAGGGCATGAGATTCAGGGTTTGATTTTCAGGGCATGATATTCAGGGCATGAGTTTCAGGGCATGAGTTTCAGTGAAGGAGTTTCAGGGCATGTAATTCAGGTCATGAGTTTCAGGATATGAGATTCATGGCATGATATTCAGGGCAGCAGTTTCAGGGCATGAGATTCAGGATATGAGTTTCAGTGCAGTAGTTTCAGGGATGAGAATCAGGGCGTGAGTTTCAGGGCATGTGATTCAGGACAGGGGTTTAAGGGCAGGAGTTTCAGGGCATGTAATTCAGGGCGTGAGTTTCAGGATATGAGATTCATGGCATGAGTTTCAGTGCAAGAGTTTCAGGGCATGAGATTCAGGACAGGAGTTTCAGGGCATGAGATTCAGGGCATGAGTTTCAGTGCATGAGTTTCAGGGCATGATTTTCAGTGAAGGAGTTTCAGGGCATGTGATTCAGGGCATGAGTTTCAGGATATGAGATTCATGGCATGATATTCAGCGCAGCAGTTTCAGGGCATGAGATTCAGGACATGAGTTTTAGTGCAGCAGTTTCTTTGATGAGATTCAGGGCATGAGTTTCAGGGCATTTGATTCAGGACAGGAGTTTGAAGGCATGAGATTCAGCGCATGAGTTTCAGTGCATGGGTTTGAGGGCAGGAGTTTCAGGGCATGAGATTCAGGACATGAGTTTCAGGGCATGAGATTCAGTACATGAGTTTCAGGGCATGAGTTTCAGGTCTGTGGTTTCCGGGCTTGAGATTCAGCGCAGCAGTTTCAGAGCAGCAGTTTCAGGGCATGAGATTCAGGGCATGAGTTTCAGGGCAGGAGAATCAGGGCTTGAGCTTCAGAGCATGAGATTCAGGGGATGAGTTTCAGTGCATGAATTTCAGGGCATGAGATTCAGGGCATGAGATTCAGGGCATGATTTTCAGGACAGGAGATTCAGGGCATGAGTTTCAGTGCATGAGTTTGAGGGCAGGAGTATCACGGCATGAGATTCAGGGCATGAGTTTCAGGGCATGAGATTCAGGACGTGAGTTTCAGGGCATGAGTTTCAGGTCTGTGGTTTCAGAGCTTGAGATTCAGGGCAGCAGTTTCAGGGCAGGAGTTTCACGGCAGGAGTTTCAGGGCATGAGATTCAGGGCATGAGTTTCAGGGCAGGAATTTCAGGGCATGAGATTCATGGCATGAGTTTCAGGGCATTAGATTCAGGACAGGAGTTTCAAGGCATGAGATTTAGGGCATGAGTGTCAGTGCATGAGCTTCAGTGTATGAGTTTGAGGGCAGGAGTTTCAGGGCATGGGATTCAGGGCATGAGTTTCAGGGCATGAGATTCAGGGCAGGAATTTCAGGGCATGTGATTAAGGGCATGAGTTTCTGGGCAGATGATTCAGGGCAGGAGTTTCAGGGCATGAGATTCAGGGCATGACTTTCAGGGCATGAGATTCAGGACAGGAGTTTCAAGGCATGAGATTCAGAGCATGAGTTTCAGTGCATTAGTTTCAGTGTATGAGTTTGCGGGCAGGAGTTGCAGGGCATGAGATTCAGAGCAGGAATTTCAGGGCATGTTATTCAGGGCATGAGTTTCTGGGCAGATGATTTAGGACAGGAGTTTTCGGGCATGTGAACAGGGCATGAGTTTCAGTGCATGAGTTTCAGGGCAGGAGTTTCAGGGTATAAGATTTAGGGCATGAGTTTCAGGGCAGGAGATTCAGGGTTTGAGTTTCAGGGCATGATATTCAGGGCATGAGTTTCAGTGAAGGAGTTTCAGGGCATGTAATTCAGGGCATGAGTTTCAGGATATGAGATTCATGGCATGATATTCAGGGCAGCAGTTTCAGGGCATGAGATTCAGGACATGAGTTTCAGTGCAGTAGTTTCAGGGATGAGAATCAGGGCGTGAGTTTCAGGGCATGTGATTCAGGACAGGGGTTTGAGGGCAGGAGTTTCAGGGCAGGAGATTCAGGACATGAGTTTCAGGGCATGAGTTTCAGGTCTGTGGTTTCCGGGCTTGAGATTCAGCGCAGCAGTTTCAGAGCAGCAGTTTCAGGGCATGAGATTCAGGGCATGAGTTTGAGGGCAGGAGTTTCAGGGATGAGATTCAGGGCATGAGTTTCAGTGCATGAGTTTCAGGGCATAATTTTCAGTGAAGGAGTTTCAGGGCATGTGATTCAGGGCATGAGTTACAGGATATGAGATTCATGGCATGAGATTCAGCGCAGCAGTTTCAGGGATGAGATTCAGGGCATGAGTTTCAGGGCATTTGATTCAGGACAGGAGTTTGAAGGCATGAGATTCAGCGCATGAGTTTCAGTGCATGGGTTTGAGGGCATGAGATTCAGGGCATGAGATTCAGGACATGAGTTTCAGGGCATGAGATTCAGTACATGAGTTTCAGGGCATGAGTTTCAGGTCTGTGGTTTCCGGGCTTGAGATTCAGCGCAGCAGTTTCAGAGCAGCAGTTTCAGGGCATGAGATTCAGGGCATGAGTTTCAGGGCAGGAGTTTCAGAGCATGAGATTCAAGGCATGAGTTTCAGGGCAGGATAATCAGGGCATGAGTTTCAGGGCATGAGATTAAGGGCATGAGTTTCAGTGCATGAGTTTCAGGGCATGAGTTTGAGAGCATGAGTTTCAGGGCATGAGATTCAGGACAGGAGTGTCAGGGCATGAGATTCAGGGCATGAGTTTCAGGACATGGGTTTCAGGGCAGGAGAATCAGGGCTTGAGTTTCAGAGCATGACATTCAGGGGATGAGTTTCAGGACAGGAGATTCAGGGCATGAGTTTCAGTGCATGAGTTTGAGGGCAGGAGTTTGAGGGCATGAGATTCAGGGCATGAGATTCAGGACATGAGTTTCAGGGCATGAGATTCAGTACATGAGTTTCAGGGCATGAGTTTCAGGTCTGTGGTTTCCGGGCTTGAGATTCAGCGCAGCAGTTTCAGAGCAGCAGTTTCAGGGCATGAGATTCAGGGCATGAGTTTGAGGGCAGGAGTTTCAGGGCATGAGATTCAGGGCATGAGATTCAGGACATGAGTTTCAGGGCATGAGATTCAGTACATGAGTTTCAGGGCATGAGTTTCAGGTCTGTGGTTTCCGGGCTTGAGATTCAGCGCAGCAGTTTCAGAGCAGCAGTTTCAGGGCATGAGATTCAGGGCATGACTTTCAGGGCATGAGTTTGAGAGCATGAGTTTCAGGGCATGAGATTCAGGACAGGAGTGTCAGGGCATGAGATTCAGGGCATGAGTTTCAGTGCATGAGTTTCAGGGCATGAGTTTCACGGCATGAGTTTCAGGGCATGAGACTCACGACATGAGTTTCAGGGCATGGGTTTCAGGTCTGTGGTTTCAGGGCTTGAGATTCAGGGCAGCAGTTTCAGGGCAGGAGATTCAGGGCAGGAGATTCAGGCAGGTGTTTCAGTGCAGAGTTTCAGTGCAAGAATTTCATGGCATGTCTTTCAGTGCATGAGTTTCAGGGCAGGAGTTTCAGAGCATGAGATTCAGGGCATGAGTTTCAGGGCAGGAGATTCACGGCTTGAGTTTAAGGTCATGAGATTTAGCGCATGAGATTCAGTGCATGAGTTTCAGGGCAGAAGTTTCAGGGCATGAGATTCAGGGCATGAGTTTCAGGGCAGGAGAATCAGGGCATGAGTTTCACGGCATGAGATTCAGGGCATGAGTTTCAGGGCAGGAGTTTTACGGCATGTAATTCAGGGCGTGAGTTTCAGGATATGAGATTCATGGCATGAGTTTCAGTGCAGGAGTTTCAGGGCATGAGATTCAGGACATGAGTTTCAGGGCATGTGATTCAGTACATGAGTTTTAGGGCATGAGTTTCAGGTCTGTGGTTTGCAGGCTTGAGATTCAGCGCAGCAGTTGCAGAGCAGAAGTTTCAGGGCATGAGATTCAGGGCATGAGTTTCAGGGCATGAGTTTCAGAGCAGGAGAATCAGGGCTTGAGCTTCAGAGCATAAGATTCAGGGGATGAGTTTCAGTGCATGAATTTCAGAGCATGAGGTTCAGGGCATGAGATTCAGGGCATGATTTTCAGGACAGGAGATTCAGGGCATGAGTTTCAGGGCATGAGATTCAGGGCATGAGTGTCAGGGCATGAAATTCAGAACATGACTTTCAGGGCATGAGTTTCAGGTCTGTGGTTTCAGGGCTTGAGATTCAGGGCAGCAGCTTCAGGGCAGGAGTTTCATGGCAGGAGTTTCAGGGCATGAGATTCAGGGCATGAGTTTCAGGGCAGGAATTTCAGGGCATGAGATTCATGGCATGAGTTTCAGGGCATGAGTTTCAGGGCAGGAATTTCAGGGCATGACATTCAGGGCATGTGTTTTAGGGCAGGTGTTTCAGTGCAAGAGTTTGAGGGCATGAGATTCAGGGCATGAGTTTCAAGGCAAGAGATTCAGGGCAGGAGATTGAGGGCATGAGATTCGGGGCTTGAGTTTCAAGGCAGGTGTTTTAGGGCACGTGTTTCGGTGTAGGAGTTTCAGGGCAGGAGATTCAGAGCATGAGTTTCAGTGCATGAGTTTGAGGGCATGAGTTTCAGGGCAGGAGTTTCAGGGCATGTAATTCAGGGCGTGAGTTTCAGGATATGATATTCATGGCATGAGTTTCAATGCAAGAGTTTCAGGGCATGAGATTCAGGGCATGAGTTTCAGGGCATGAGATTCAGGACAGGAGTTTCAGGGCATGAGATTCAGGGCATGAGTTTCAGTGCATGAGTTTCAGGGCATGAGTTTGAGACCATGCGTTTCAGGGCATGAGATTCAGGACAGGAGTGTCAGGGCATGAGATTCAGGGCATGAGTTTCAGTGCATGAGTTTCAGGGCATGAGTTTCACGGCATGAGTTTCAGGGCATGAGACTCACGACATGAGTTTCAGGGCATGGGTTTAAGGTCTGTGGTTTCAGGGCTTGAGATTCAGGGCAGCAGTTTCAGGGCAGGAGATTCAGGGCAGGAGATTCAGGCAGGTGTTTCAGTGCAAGAGTTTCAGTGCAAGAATTTCATGGCATGTCTTTCAGTGCATGAGTTTCAGGGCAGGATTTTCAGAGCATGAGATTCAGGGCATGAGTTTCAGGGCAGGAGATTCACGGCTTGAGTTTAAGGTCATGAGATTTAGCGCATGAGATTCAGTGCATGAGTTTCAGGGCAGAAGTTTCAGGGCATGAGATTCAGGGCATGAGTTTCAGCGCAGGAGAATCAGGGCATGAGTTTCACGGCATGAGATTCAGGGCAGGAGTTTCAGGGCAGCAGTTTTACGGCATATAATTCAGGGCGTGAGTTTCAGGATATGAGATTCATGGAATGAGTTTCAGTGCAGGAGTTTCAGGGCATGAAATTCAGGACATGAGTTTCAGGGCATGAGATTCAGTACATGAGTTTCAGGGCATGAGTTTCAGGTCTGTGGTTTGCAGGCTTGAGATTCAGCGCAGCAGTTTCAGAGCAGCAGTTTCAGGGCATGAGATTCAGGACATGAGTTTCAGGGCATGAGTTTCAGAGCAGGAGAATCAGGGTTTGAGTTTCAGAGCATGAGATTCAGGGGATGAGTTTCAGTGCATGAATTTCAGAGCATGAGATTCAGGGCATGAGATTCAGGGCATGATTTTCAGGACAGGAGATTCAGGGCATGAGTTTCAGGGCATGAGATTCAGGACATGAGTGTCAGGGCATGAGATTCAGAACATGACTTTCAGGGCATGAGTTTCAGGTCTGTGGTTTCAGGGCTTGAGATTCAGGGCAGCAGTTTCAGGACAGGAATTTCATGGCAGGAGTTTCAGGGCATGAGTTTCAACGCAGGAATTTCAGGGCATGAGATTCATGGCATGAGTTTCAAAGCATGAGTTTCAGGGCAGGAATTTCAGGGCATGACATTCAGGGCATGTGTTTTAGGGCAGGTGTTTCAGTGCAAGAGTTTGAGGGCATGAGATTCAGGGCATGAGTTTCAAGGCAAGAGATTCAGGGCAGGAGATTGAGGGCATGAGATTCGGGGCTTGAGTTTCAAGGCAGGTGTTTTAGGGCACGTGTTTCGGTGTAGGAGTTTCAGGGCAGGAGATTCAGAGCATGAGATTCAGTGCATGAGTTTGAGGGCATGAGTTTCAGGGCAGGAGTTTCAGGGCATGTAATTCAGGGCGTGAGTTTCAGGATATGAGATTCATGGCATGAGTTTCAGTGCAAGAGTTTCAGGGCATGAGATTCAGGGCATGAGTATCAGGGCATGAGATTCAGGACAGGAGTTTCAGGGCATGAGATTCAGGGCATGAGTTTCAGTGCATGAGTTTCAGGGCATGAGTTTCAGGGCAGGAATTTCAGGTCATGACATTCAGGGCATGTGTTTTAGGGCAGGTGTTTCAGTGCAAGAGTTTGAGGGCATGAGATTCAGGGCATGAGTTTCAAGGCAAGAGATTCAGGGCTGGAGATTGAGGGCATGAGATTCGGGGCTTGAGTTTCAAGGCAGGTGTTTTAGGGCACGTGTTTCAGTGCAGGTGTTTCAGGGCAGGAGATTCAGAGCATGAGTTTCAGTGCATGAGTTTGAGAGCATGAGTTTCAGGGCATGAGATTCAGGACAGGAGTTTCAGGGCATGAGATTCAGGGCATGAGTTTCAGTGCATGAGTTTCAGGGCATGAGTTTCACGGCATGAGATTCAGTGCATGAGTTTCAGGGCATGAGCTTCAGCGCATGAGATTCACGACATGAGTTTCAGGGCATGGGTTTCAGGTCTGTGGTTTCAGGGCTTGAGATTCAGGGCAGCAGTTTCAGGGCAGGAGATTCAGTGCATGAGTTTCAGGGCAGGAGTTTCAGAGCATGAGATTCAAGGCATGAGTTTCAGGGCAGGAGATTTACGAATTGAGTTTAAGGTCATGAGATTTAGCGCATGAGATTCAGTGCATGAGTTTCAGGGCAGAAGTTTCAGGGCATGAGATTCAGGGCATGAGTTTCAGGGCAGGAGAATCAGGGCATGAGTTTCACGGCATGAGATTCAGGGCATGAGTTTCAGGGCAGGAGTTTTACGGCATGTAATTCAGGGCGTGAGTTTCAGGATATGAGATTCATGGCATGAGTTTCAGTGCAGGAGTTTCAGGGCATGCGATTCAGGACATGAGTTTCAGGGCATGAGATTCAGGGCAGGAATTTCAGGGCATGAGATTCATGGCATGAGTTTCAGGGCATGAGTTTCAGGGCAGGAATTTCAGGTCATGACATTCAGGGCATGTGTTTTAGGGCAGGTGTTTCAGTGCAAGAGTTTGAGGGCATGAGATTCAGGGCATGAGTTTCAAGGCAAGAGATTCAGGGCTGGAGATTGAGGGCATGAGATTCGGGGCTTGAGTTTCAAGGCAGGTGTTTCAGGGCACGTGTTTCAGTGCAGGTGTTTCAGGGCAGGAGATTCAGAGCATGAGTTTCAGTGCATGAGTTTGAGAGCATGAGTTTCAGGGCATAAGATTCAGGACAGGAGTTTCAGGGCATGAGATTCAGGGCATGAGTTTCAGTGCATGAGTTTCAGGGCATGAGTTTCACGGCATGGGTTTCAGGTCTGTGGTTTCAGGGCTTGAGATTCAGGGCAGCAGTTTCAGGGCAGGAGATTCAGGCAGGTGATTCAGGCAGGTGTTTCAGTGCAAGATTTTCAGTGCAAGAATTTCAGGGCAAGTCTTTCAGTGCATGAGTTTCAGGGCAGGAGTTTCAGAGCATGAATTTCAGGGCAGGAGTTTCAGAGCATGAGATTCAGGACAGGAGTTTCAGGGCATGAGATTCAGGACATGAGTTTCAGTGCAAGAGTTTCAGGGCATGAGATTCAGGGCATGAGTTTCAGGGCATGAGATTCAGGACAGGAGTTTTAGGGCATGTAATTCAGGGCATGAGTTTCAGTGCATGAGTTTCAGGGCAGGATTTTCAGGGTATGAGATTTAAGGCATGAATTTCAGTGCAGGAGTTTCAGGGCATGAGATTCAGGGCATGAGTTTCAGGGCATGAGATTCAGGACAGGAGTTTCAAGGCATGAGATTCAGGGAATGAGTTTCAGTGCATGAGTTTCAGTGTATGAGTTTGAGGGCAGGAGTTTCAGGGCATGGGATTCAGGGCATGAGATTCAGGGCAGGAATTTCAGGGTATGTGATTCAGGGCATGAGTTTCTGGGCAGATGATTCAGGGCAGGAGATTCAGGGCATGAGATTCAGGGCATGAGTTTCAGGGCATGAGATTCAGGACAGGAGTTTCAAGGGATGAGATTCAGAGCATGAGTTTCAGTGCATTAGTTTCAGTGTATGAGTTTGCGGGCAGGAGTTTCAGGGCTTGAGATTCAGAGCAGGAATTTCAGGGCATGTTATTCAGGGCATGAGTTTCTGGGCAGATGATTTAGGACAGGAGTTTTAGGGCAAGTGAACAGGGCATGAGTTTCAGTGCATGAGTTTCAGGGCAGGGGTTTCAGGGTATGAGATTTAGGGCATGAGTTTCAGGGCAGGAGATTCAGGGTTTGAGTTTCAGGGCATGATATTCAGGGCATGAGTTTCAGGGCATGAGTTTCAGTGAAGGAGTTTCAGGGCATGTAATTCAGGGCATGAGTTTCAGGATATGAGATTCATGGCATGATATTCAGGGCAGCAGTTTCAGGGCATGAGATTCAGGACATGAGTTTCAGTGCAGTAGTTTCAGGGATGAGAATCAGGGCGTGAGTTTCAGGGCATGTGATTCAGGACAGGGGTTTGAGGGCAGGAGTTTCAGGGCAGGAGATTCAGGACATGAGTTTCAGGGCATGAGTTTCAGGTCTGTGGTTTCCGGGCTTGAGATTCAGCGCAGCAGTTTCAGAGCAGCAGTTTCAGGGCATGAGAGTCAGGGAATGAGTTTCAGGGCATGGGTTTCAGGGCAGGAGAATCAGGGCTTGAGTTTCAGAGCATGACATTCAGGGGATGAGTTTCAGGACAGGAGATTCAGGGCATGAGTTTCAGTGCATGAGTTTGAGGGCAGGAGTTTCAGGGCATGAGATTCAGGGCATGAGATTCAGGACATGAGTTTCAGGGCATGAGATTAAGTACATGAGTTTCAGGGCATGAGTTTCAGGTCTGTGGTTTCCGGGCTTGAGATTCAGCGTAGCAGTTTCAGAGCAGCAGTTTCAGGGCATGAGATTCAGGGCATGAGTTTCAGGACAGGAGATTCAGGGCATGAGTTTCAGTGCATGAGTTTGAGGGCAGGAGTTTCAGGGCATGAGATTCAGGGCATGAGATTCAGGACATGAGTTTCAGGGCATGAGATTAAGTACATGAGTTTCAGGGCATGAGTTTCAGGTCTGTGGTTTCCGGGCTTGAGATTCAGCGTAGCAGTTTCAGAGCAGCAGTTTCAGGGCAAGAGATTCAGGGCATGAGTTTCAGGGCAGGAGTTTCAGAGCATGAGATTCAGTGCATGAGTTTCAGAGCAGGAGATTCACGGCTTGAGTTTAAGGTCATGAGATTTTGCGCATGAGATTCAAGGCATGAGTTTCAGGGCAGGAGAATCAGGGCATGAGTTTCAGGGCATGAGATTAAGGGCATGAGTTTCAGTGCATGAGTTTCAGGGCATGAGTTTCAGTGCATGAGTTTCAGGGCATGAGTTTGACGGCATGAGTTTCAGGGCATGAGACTCACGACATGAGTTTCAGGGCATGGGTTTCAGGTCTGTGGTTTCAGGGCTTGAGATTCAGGGCAGCAGTTTCAGGGCAGGAGATTCAGGGCAGGAGATTCAGGCAGGTGTTTCAGTGCAAGTGTTTCAGTGCAAGAATTTCATGGCATGTCTTTCAGTGCATGAGTTTCAGGGCAGGAGTTTCAGAGCATGAGATTCAAGGCATGAGTTTCAGGGCAGGAGATTCACGGCTTGAGTTTAAGGCCATGAGATTTAGCGCATGAGATTCAGTGCATGAGTTTCAGGGCAGAAGTTTCAGGGCATGAGATTCAGGGCATGAGTTTCAGGGCAGGAGAATCAGGGCATGAGTTTCAGGGCAGGAGTTTTACGGCATGTAATTCAGGGCGTGAGTTTCAGGATATGAGATTCATGGCATGAGTTTCAGTGCAGGAGTTTCAGGGCATGAGATTCAGGACATGAGTTTCAGGGCATGAGATTCACGACATGAGTTTCAGGGCATGGGTTTCAGGTCTGTGGTTTCAGGGCTTGAGATTCAGGGCAGCAGTTTCAGGGCAGGAGATTCAGGCAGGTGATTCAGGCAGGTGTTTCAGTGCAAGATTTTCAGTGCAAGAGTTTCAGGGCAAGTCTTTCAGTGCATGAGTTTCATGGCAGGAGTTTCAGAGCATGAATTTCAGTGCAGGAGTTTCAGAGCATGAGATTCAGGACAGGAGTTTCAGGGCATGAGATTCAGGACATGATATTCTGGGCATGATTTTCAGGGCAGGAGTTTCCGGGCATGTAATTCAGGGCGTGAGTTTCTGGATATGAGATTCATGGCATGAGTTTCAGTGCAAGAGTTTCAGGGCATGAGATTCAGGGCATGAGTTTCAGGGCATGAGATTCAGGACAGGAGTTTTAGGGCATGTAATTCAGGGCATGAGTTTCAGTGCATGAGTTTCAGGGCAGGATTTTCAGGGTATGAGATTTAGGGCATGAATTTCAGTGCAGGAGTTTCAGGGCATGAGATTCAGGGCATGAGTTTCAGGGCATGAGATTCAGGACAGGAGTTTCAAGGCATGAGATTCAGGGCATGAGTTTCAGTGCATGAGTTTCAGTGTATGAGTTTGAGGGCAGGAGTTTCAGTGCATGGGATTCAGGGCATGAGATTCAGGGCAGGAATTTCAGGGCATGTGATTCAGGGCATGAGTTTCTGGGCAGATGATTCAGGGCAGGAGTTTCAGGGCATGAGATTCAGGGCATGAGTTTCAGGGCATGAGATTCAGGACAGGAGTTTCAAGGCATGAGATTCAGAGCATGAGTTTCAGGGCATGAGTTTCAGGTCTGTGGTTTCAGGGCTTGAGATTCCGGGTAGCAGTTTCAGGTCAGGAGTTTCATGGCAGGAGTTTCAGGGCATGAGATTCATGGCATGAGTTTCAGGGCATGAGTTTCAGGGCAGGAATTTCAGGTCATGACATTCAGGGCATGTGTTTTAGGGCAGGTGTTTCAGTGCAAGAGTTTGAGGGCATGAGATTCAGGGCATGAGTTTCAAGGCAAGAGATTCAGGGCTGGAGATTGAGGGCATGAGATTCGGGGCTTGAGTTTCAAGGCAGGTGTTTTAGGGCACGTGTTTCAGTGCAGGTGTTTCAGGGCAGGAGATTCAGAGCATGAGTTTCAGTGCATGAGTTTGAGAGCATGAGTTTCAGGGCATGAGATTCAGGACAGGAGTTTCAGGGCATGAGATTCAGGGCATGAGTTTCAGTGCATGAGTTTCAGGGCATGAGTTTCACGGCATGAGATTCAGTGCATGAGTTTCAGGGCATGAGCTTCAGGGCATGAGATTCACGACATGAGTTTCAGGGCATGGTTTTCAGGTCTGTGGTTTCAGGGCTTGAGATTCAGGGCAGCAGTTTCATCGCAGGAGATTCAGGCAGGTGATTCAGGCAGGTGTTTCAGTGCAAGATTTTCAGTGCAAGAGTTTCAGGGTATGAGATTTAGGGCATGTGTTTCAGGGCAGGAGATTCAGGGTTTGAGTTTCAGGGCATGATATTCAGGGCATGAGTTTCAGGGCATGAGTTTCAGTGAAGGAGTTTCAGGGCATGTAATTCAGGGCATGAGTTTCAGGATATGAGATTCATGGCATGATATTCAGGGCAGCAGTTTCAGGGCATGTGATTCAGGACAGGGGTTTGAGGGCAGGAGTTTCAGGGCAGGAGATTCAGGACATGAGTTTCAGGGCATGAGTTTCAGGTCTGTGGTTTCCGGGCTTGAGATTCAGCGCAGCAGTTTCAGAGCAGCAGTTTCAGGGCAAGAGATTCAGGGCATGAGTTTCAGGGCAGGAGTTTCAGAGCATGAGATTCAGTGCATGAGTTTCAGAGCAGGAGATTCACGGCTTGAGTTTAAGGTCATGAGATTTTGCGCATGAGATTCAAGGCATGAGTTTCAGGGCAGGAGAATCAGGGCATGAGTTTCATGGGAATGAGATTAAGGGCATGAGTTTCAGTGCATGAGTTTCAGGGCATGAGTTTCAGTGCATGAGTTTCAGGGCATGAGTTTGACGGCATGAGTTTCAGGGCATGAGACTCACGACATGAGTTTCAGGGCATGGGTTTCAGGTCTGTGGTTTCAGGGCTTGAGATTCAGGGCAGCAGTTTCAGGGCAGGAGATTCAGGGCAGGAGATTCAGGCAGGTGTTTCAGTGCAAGTGTTTCAGTGCAAGAATTTCATGGCATGTCTTTCAGTGCATGAGTTTCAGGGCAGGAGTTTCACAGCATGAGATTCAAGGCATGAGTTTCAGGGCAGGAGATTCACGGCTTGAGTTTAAGGCCATGAGATTTAGCGCATGAGATTCAGTGCATGAGTTTCAGGGCAGGAGAATCAGGGCATGAGTTTCAGGGCAGGAGTTTTACGGCATGTAATTCAGGGCGTGAGTTTCAGGATATGAGATTCATGGTATGAGTTTCAGTGCAGGAGTTTCAGGGCATGAGATTCAGGACATGAGTTTCAGGGCATGAGATTCACGACATGAGTTTCAGGGCATGGGTTTCAGGTCTGTGGTTTCAGGGCTTGAGATTCAGGGCAGCAGTTTCAGGGCAGGAGATTCAGGCAGGTGATTCAGGCAGGTGTTTCAGTGCAAGATTTTCAGTGCAAGAGTTTCAGGGCAAGTCTTTCAGTGCATGAGTTTCATGGCAGGAGTTTCAGAGCATGAATTTCAGGGCAGGAGTTTCAGAGCATGAGATTCAGGACAGGAGTTTCAGGGCATGAGATTCAGGACATGATATTCTGGGCATGATTTTCAGGGCAGGAGTTTCCGGGCATGTAATTCAGGGCGTGAGTTTCTGGATATGAGATTCATGGCATGAGTTTCAGTGCAAGAGTTTCAGGGCATGAGATTCAGGGCATGAGTTTCAGGGCATGAGATTCAGGACAGGAGTTTTAGGGCATGTAATTCAGGGCATGAGTTTCAGTGCATGAGTTTCAGGGCAGGATTTTCAGGGTATGAGATTTAGGGCATGAATTTCAGTGCAGGAGTTTCAGGGCATGAGATTCAGGGCATGAGTTTCAGGGCATGAGATTCAGGACAGGAGTTTCAAGGCATGAGATTCAGGGCATGAGTTTCAGTGCATGAGTTTCAGTGTATGAGTTTGAGGGCAGGAGTTTCAGGGCATGGGATTCAGGGCATGAGATTCAGGGCAGGAATTTCAGGGCATGTGATTCAGGGCATGAGTTTCTGGGCAGATGATTCAGGGCAGGAGTTTCAGGGCATGAGATTCAGGGCATGAGTTTCAGGGCATGAGATTCAGGACAGGAGTTTCAAGGCATGAGATTCAGAGCATGAGTTTCAGGGCATGAGTTTCAGGTCTGTGGTTTCAGGGCTTGAGATTCCGGGTAGCAGTTTCAGGTCAGGAGTTTCATGGCAGGAGTTTCAGGGCATGAGATTCATGGCATGAGTTTCAGGGCATGAGTTTCAGGGCAGGAATTTCAGGTCATGACATTCAGGGCATGTGTTTTAGGGCAGGTGTTTCAGTGCAAGAGTTTGAGGGCATGAGATTCAGGGCATGAGTTTCAAGGCAAGAGATTCAGGGCTGGAGATTGAGGGCATGAGATTCGGGGCTTGAGTTTCAAGGCAGGTGTTTTAGGGCACGTGTTTCAGTGCAGGTGTTTCAGGGCAGGAGATTCAGAGCATGAGTTTCAGTGCATGAGTTTGAGAGCATGAGTTTCAGGGCATGAGATTCAGGACAGGAGTTTCAGGGCATGAGATTCAGGGCATGAGTTTCAGTGCATGAGTTTCAGGGCATGAGTTTCACGGCATGAGATTCAGTGCATGAGTTTCAGGGCATGAGCTTCAGGGCATGAGATTCACGACATGAGTTTCAGGGCATGGTTTTCAGGTCTGTGGTTTCAGGGCTTGAGA
This sequence comes from Mobula birostris, assembly GCF_030028105.1. Classification (NCBI taxonomy): domain Eukaryota; kingdom Metazoa; phylum Chordata; class Chondrichthyes; order Myliobatiformes; family Myliobatidae; genus Mobula; species Mobula birostris. The sequence continues at coordinate 21,723 of NW_027278478.1, forward strand.
TTCAGGGCAGCAGTTTCAGGGCAGGAGATTCAGGCAGGTGATTCAGGCAGGTGTTTCAGTGCAAGATTTTCAGTGCAAGAGTTTCAGGGTATGAGATTTAGGGCATGTGTTTCAGGGCAGGAGATTCAGGGTTTGAGTTTCAGGGCATGATATTCAGGGCATGAGTTTCAGGGCATGAGTTTCAGTGAAGGAGTTTCAGGGCATGTAATTCAGGGCATGAGTTTCAGGATATGAGATTCATGGCATGATATTCAGGGCAGCAGTTTCAGGGCATGTGATTCAGGACAGGGGTTTGAGGGCAGGAGTTTCAGGGCAGGAGATTCAGGACATGAGTTTCAGGGCATGAGTTTCAGGTCTGTGGTTTCCGGGCTTGAGATTCAGCGCAGCAGTTTCAGAGCAGCAGTTTCAGGGCAAGAGATTCAGGGCATGAGTTTCAGGGCAGGAGTTTCAGAGCATGAGATTCAGTGCATGAGTTTCAGAGCAGGAGATTCACGGCTTGAGTTTAAGGTCATGAGATTTTGCGCATGAGATTCAAGGCATGAGTTTCAGGGCAGGAGAATCAGGGCATGAGTTTCATGGGAATGAGATTAAGGGCATGAGTTTCAGTGCATGAGTTTCAGGGCATGAGTTTCAGTGCATGAGTTTCAGGGCATGAGTTTGACGGCATGAGTTTCAGGGCATGAGACTCACGACATGAGTTTCAGGGCATGGGTTTCAGGTCTGTGGTTTCAGGGCTTGAGATTCAGGGCAGCAGTTTCAGGGCAGGAGATTCAGGGCAGGAGATTCAGGCAGGTGTTTCAGTGCAAGTGTTTCAGTGCAAGAATTTCATGGCATGTCTTTCAGTGCATGAGTTTCAGGGCAGGAGTTTCACAGCATGAGATTCAAGGCATGAGTTTCAGGGCAGGAGATTCACGGCTTGAGTTTAAGGCCATGAGATTTAGCGCATGAGATTCAGTGCATGAGTTTCAGGGCAGGAGAATCAGGGCATGAGTTTCAGGGCAGGAGTTTTACGGCATGTAATTCAGGGCGTGAGTTTCAGGATATGAGATTCATGGTATGAGTTTCAGTGCAGGAGTTTCAGGGCATGAGATTCAGGACATGAGTTTCAGGGCATGAGATTCACGACATGAGTTTCAGGGCATGGGTTTCAGGTCTGTGGTTTCAGGGCTTGAGATTCAGGGCAGCAGTTTCAGGGCAGGAGATTCAGGCAGGTGATTCAGGCAGGTGTTTCAGTGCAAGATTTTCAGTGCAAGAGTTTCAGGGCAAGTCTTTCAGTGCATGAGTTTCATGGCAGGAGTTTCAGAGCATGAATTTCAGGGCAGGAGTTTCAGAGCATGAGATTCAGGACAGGAGTTTCAGGGCATGAGATTCAGGACATGATATTCTGGGCATGATTTTCAGGGCAGGAGTTTCCGGGCATGTAATTCAGGGCGTGAGTTTCTGGATATGAGATTCATGGCATGAGTTTCAGTGCAAGAGTTTCAGGGCATGAGATTCAGGGCATGAGTTTCAGGGCATGAGATTCAGGACAGGAGTTTTAGGGCATGTAATTCAGGGCATGAGTTTCAGTGCATGAGTTTCAGGGCAGGATTTTCAGGGTATGAGATTTAGGGCATGAATTTCAGTGCAGGAGTTTCAGGGCATGAGATTCAGGGCATGAGTCTCAGGGCATGAGATTCAGGACAGGAGTTTCAAGGCATGAGATTCAGGGCATGAGTTTCAGTGCATGAGTTTCAGTGTATGAGTTTGAGGGCAGGAGTTTCAGGGCATGGGATTCAGGGCATGAGATTCAGGGCAGGAATTTCAGGGCATGTGATTCAGGGCATGAGTTTCTGGGCAGATGATTCAGGGCAGGAGTTTCAGGGCATGAGATTCAGGGCATGAGTTTCAGGGCATGAGATTCAGGACAGGAGTTTCAAGGCATGAGATTCAGAGCATGAGTTTCAGGGCATGAGTTTCAGGTCTGTGGTTTCAGGGCTTGAGATTCCGGGTAGCAGTTTCAGGTCAGGAGTTTCATGGCAGGAGTTTCAGGGCATGAGATTCATGGCATGAGTTTCAGGGCATGAGTTTCAGGGCAGGAATTTCAGGTCATGACATTCAGGGCATGTGTTTTAGGGCAGGTGTTTCAGTGCAAGAGTTTGAGGGCATGAGATTCAGGGCATGAGTTTCAAGGCAAGAGATTCAGGGCTGGAGATTGAGGGCATGAGATTCGGGGCTTGAGTTTCAAGGCAGGTGTTTTAGGGCACGTGTTTCAGTGCAGGTGTTTCAGGGCAGGAGATTCAGAGCATGAGTTTCAGTGCATGAGTTTGAGAGCATGAGTTTCAGGGCATGAGATTCAGGACAGGAGTTTCAGGGCATGAGATTCAGGGCATGAGTTTCAGTGCATGAGTTTCAGGGCATGAGTTTCACGGCATGAGATTCAGTGCATGAGTTTCAGGGCATGAGCTTCAGGGCATGAGATTCACGACATGAGTTTCAGGGCATGGTTTTCAGGTCTGTGGTTTCAGGGCTTGAGATTCAGGGCAGCAGTTTCAGGGCAGGAGATTCAGGCAGGTGATTCAGGCAGGTGTTTCAGTGCAAGATTTTCAGTGCAAGAGTTTCAGGGTATGAGATTTAGGGCATGTGTTTCAGGGCAGGAGATTCAGGGTTTGAGTTTCAGGGCATGATATTCAGGGCATGAGTTTCAGGGCATGAGTTTCAGTGAAGGAGTTTCAGGGCATGTAATTCAGGGCATGAGTTTCAGGATATGAGATTCATGGCATGATATTCAGGGCAGCAGTTTCAGGGCATGTGATTCAGGACAGGGGTTTGAGGGCAGGAGTTTGAGGGCAGGAGATTCAGGACATGAGTTTCAGGGCATGAGTTTCAGGTCTGTGGTTTCCGGGCTTGAGATTCAGCGCAGCAGTTTCAGAGCAGCAGTTTCAGGGCAAGAGATTCAGGGCATGAGTTTCAGGGCAGGAGTTTCAGAGCATGAGATTCAGTGCATGAGTTTCAGAGCAGGAGATTCACGGCTTGAGTTTAAGGTCATGAGATTTTGCGCATGAGATTCAAGGCATGAGTTTCAGGGCAGGAGAATCAGGGCATGAGTTTCAGGGCATGAGATTAAGGGCATGAGTTTCAGTGCATGAGTTTCAGGGCATGAGTTTCAGTGCATGAGTTTCAGGGCATGAGTTTGACGGCATGAGTTTCAGGGCATGAGACTCACGACATGAGTTTCAGGGCATGGTTTTCAGGTCTGTGGTTTCAGGGCTTGAGATTCAGGGCAGCAGTTTCAGGGCAGGAGATTCAGGCAGGTGATTCAGGCAGGTGTTTCAGTGCAAGATTTTCAGTGCAAGAGTTTCAGGGTATGAGATTTAGGGCATGTGTTTCAGGGCAGGAGATTCAGGGTTTGAGTTTCAGGGCATGATATTCAGGGCATGAGTTTCAGGGCATGAGTTTCAGTGAAGGAGTTTCAGGGCATGTAATTCAGGGCATGAGTTTCAGGATATGAGATTCATGGCATGATATTCAGGGCAGCAGTTTCAGGGCATGTGATTCAGGACAGGGGTTTGAGGGCAGGAGTTTCAGGGCAGGAGATTCAGGACATGAGTTTCAGGGCATGAGTTTCAGGTCTGTGGTTTCCGGGCTTGAGATTCAGCGCAGCAGTTTCAGAGCAGCAATTTCAGGGCAAGAGATTCAGGGCATGAGTTTCAGGGCAGGAGTTTCAGAGCATGAGATTCAGTGCATGAGTTTCAGAGCAGGAGATTCACGGCTTGAGTTTAAGGTCATGAGATTTTGCGCATGAGATTCAAGGCATGAGTTTCAGGGCAGGAGAATCAGGGCATGAGTTTCAGGGCATGAGATTAAGGGCATGAGTTTCAGTGCATGAGTTTCAGGGCATGAGTTTCAGTGCATGAGTTTCAGGGCATGAGTTTGACGGCATGAGTTTCAGGGCATGAGACTCACGACATGAGTTTCAGGGCATGGGTTTCAGGTCTGTGGTTTCAGGGCTTGAGATTCAGGGCAGCAGTTTCAGGGCAGGAGATTCAGGGCAGGAGATTCAGGCAGGTGTTTCAGTGCAAGTGTTTCAGTGCAAGAATTTCATGGCATGTCTTTCAGTGCATGAGTTTCAGGGCAGGAGTTTCACAGCATGAGATTCAAGGCATGAGTTTCAGGGCAGGAGATTCACGGCTTGACTTTAAGGCCATGAGATTTAGCGCATGAGATTCAGTGCATGAGTTTCAGGGCAGGAGAATCAGGGCATGAGTTTCAGGGCAGGAGTTTTACGGCATGTAATTCAGGGCGTGAGTTTCAGGATATGAGATTCATGGTATGAGTTTCAGTGCAGGAGTTTCAGGGCATGAGATTCAGGACATGAGTTTCAGGGCATGAGATTCACGACATGAGTTTCAGGGCATGGGTTTCAGGTCTGTGGTTTCAGGGCTTGAGATTCAGGGCAGCAGTTTCAGGGCAGGAGATTCAGGCAGGTGATTCAGGCAGGTGTTTCAGTGCAAGATTTTCAGTGCAAGAGTTTCAGGGCAAGTCTTTCAGTGCATGAGTTTCATGGCAGGAGTTTCAGAGCATGAATTTCAGGGCAGGAGTTTCAGAGCATGAGATTCAGGACAGGAGTTTCAGGGCATGAGATTCAGGACATGATATTCTGGGCATGATTTTCAGGGCAGGAGTTTCCGGGCATGTAATTCAGGGCGTGAGTTTCTGGATATGAGATTCATGGCATGAGTTTCAGTGCAAGAGTTTCAGGGCATGAGATTCAGGGCATGAGTTTCAGGGCATGAGATTCAGGACAGGAGTTTTAGGGCATGTAATTCAGGGCATGAGTTTCAGTGCATGAGTTTCAGGGCAGGATTTTCAGGGTATGAGATTTAGGGCATGAATTTCAGTGCAGGAGTTTCAGGGCATGAGATTCAGGGCATGAGTTTCAGGGCATGAGATTCAGGACAGGAGTTTCAAGGCATGAGATTCAGGGCATGAGTTTCAGTGCATGAGTTTCAGTGTATGAGTTTGAGGGCAGGAGTTTCAGGGCATGGGATTCAGGGCATGAGATTCAGGGCAGGAATTTCAGGGCATGTGATTCAGGGCATGAGTTTCTGGGCAGATGATTCAGGGCAGGAGTTTCAGGGCATGAGATTCAGGGCATGAGTTGCAGGGCATGAGATTCAGGACAGGAGTTTCAAGGCATGAGATTCAGAGCATGAGTTTCAGGGCATGAGTTTCAGGTCTGTGGTTTCAGGGCTTGAGATTCAGGGTAGCAGTTTCAGGTCAGGAGTTTCATGGCAGGAGTTTCAGGGCATGAGATTCATGGCATGAGTTTCAGGGCATGAGTTTCAGGGCATGGGTTTCAGGGCAGGAGAATCAGGGCTTGAGTTTCAGAGCATGACATTCAGGGGATGAGTTTCAGGACAGGAGATTCAGGGCATGAGTTTCAGTGCATGAGTTTGAGGGCAGGAGTTTCAGGGCATGAGATTCAGGGCATGAGATTCAGGACATGAGTTTCAGGGCATGAGATTCAGTACATGAGTTTCAGGGCATGAGTTTCAGGTCTGTGGTTTCCGGGCTTGAGATTCAGCGCAGCAGTTTCAGAGCAGCAGTTTCAGGGCATGAGATTCATGGCATGAGTTTCAGGGCAGGAGTTTCAGAGCATGAGATTCAGTGCATGAGTTTCAGAGCAGGAGATTCACGGCTTGAGTTTAAGGTCATGAGATTTTGCGCATGAGATTCAAGGCATGAGTTTCAGGGCAGGAGAATCAGGGCATGAGTTTCAAGGCATGAGATTAAGGGCATGAGTTTCAGTGCATGTGTTTCAGGGCATGAGACTCACGACATGAGTTTCAGGGCATGGGTTTCAGGTCTGTGGTTTCAGGGCTTGAGATTCAGGGCAGCAGTTTCAGGGCAGGAGATTCAGGGCAGGAGATTCAGGCAGGTGTTTCAGTGCAAGAGTTTCAGTGCAAGAATTTCATGGCATGTCTTTCAGTGCATGAGTTTCAGGGTAGGAGTTTCAGAGCATGAGATTCAAGGCATGAGTTTCAGGGCAGGAGATTCACGAATTGAGTTTAAGGTCATGAGATTTAGCGCATGAGATTCAGTGCATGAGTTTCAGGGCAGAAGTTTCAGGGCATGAGATTCAGGGCATGAGTTTCAGGGCAGGAGAATCAGGGCATGAGTTTCACGGCATGAGATTCAGGGCATGAGTTTCAGGGCAGGAGTTTTACGGCATGTAATTCAGGGTGTGAGTTTCAGGATATGAGATTCATGGCATGAGTTTCAGTGCAGGAGTTTCAGGGCATGAGATTCAGGACATGAGTTTCAGGGCATGAGATTCAGGGCAGGAATTTCAGGGCATGAGATTCATGGCATGAGTTTCAGGGCATGAGTTTCAGGGCAGGAATTTCAGGTCATGACATTCAGGGCATGTGTTTTAGGGCAGGTGTTTCAGTGCAAGAGTTTGAGGGCATGAGATTCAGGGCATGAGTTTCAAGGCAAGAGATTCAGGGCTGGAGATTGAGGGCATGAGATTCGGGGCTTGAGTTTCAAGGCAGGAGTTTTAGGGCCCGTGTTTCAGTGCAGGTGTTTCAGGGCAGGAGATTCAGAGCATGAGTTTCAGTGCATGAGTTTGAGAGCATGAGTTTCAGGGCATAAGATTCAGGACAGGAGTTTCAGGGCATGAGATTCAGGGCATGAGTTTCAGTGCATGAGTTTCAGGGCATGAGTTTCACGGCATGGGTTTCAGGTCTGTGGTTTCAGGGCTTGAGATTCAGGGCAGCAATTTCAGGGCAGGAGATTCAGGCAGGTGATTCAGGCAGGTGTTTCAGTGCAAGATTTTCAGTGCAAGAGTTTCAGGGCAAGTCTTTCAGTGCATGAGTTTCAGGGCAGGAGTTTCAGAGCATGAATTTCAGGGCAGGAGTTTCAGAGCATGAGATTCAGGACAGGAGTTTCAGGGCATGAGATTCAGGACATGAGTTTCAGTGCAAGAGTTTCAGGGCATGAGATTCAGGGCATGAGTTTCAGGGCATGAGATTCAGGACAGGAGTTTTAGGGCATGTAATTCAGGGCATGAGTTTCAGTGCATGAGTTTCAGGGCAGGATTTTCAGGGTATGAGATTTAAGGCATGAATTTCAGTGCATGAGTTTCAGGGTAGGAGTTTCAGAGCATGAGATTCAAGGCATGAGTTTCAGGGCAGGAGATTCACGAATTGAGTTTAAGGTCATGAGATTTAGCGCATGAGATTCAGTGCATGAGTTTCAGGGCAGAAGTTTCAGGGCATGAGATTCAGGGCATGAGTTTCAGGGCAGGAGAATCAGGGCATGAGTTTCACGGCATGAGATTCAGGGCATGAGTTTCAGGGCAGGAGTTTTACGGCATGTAATTCAGGGTGTGAGTTTCAGGATATGAGATTCATGGCATGAGTTTCAGTGCAGGAGTTTCAGGGCATGAGATTCAGGACATGAGTTTCAGGGCATGAGATTCAGGGCAGGAATTTCAGGGCATGAGATTCATGGCATGAGTTTCAGGGCATGAGTTTCAGGGCAGGAATTTCAGGTCATGACATTCAGGGCATGTGTTTTAGGGCAGGTGTTTCAGTGCAAAAGTTTGAGGGCATGAGATTCAGGGCATGAGTTTCAAGGCAAGAGATTCAGGGCTGGAGATTGAGGGCATGAGATTCGGGGCTTGAGTTTCAAGGCAGGTGTTTTAGGGCACGTGTTTCAGTGCAGGTGTTTCAGGACAGGAGATTCAGAGCATGAGTTTCAGTGCATGAGTTTGAGAGCATGAGTTTCAGGGCATAAGATTCAGGACAGGAGGTTCAGGGCATGAGATTCAGGGCATGAGTTTCAGTGCACGAGTTTCAGGGCATGAGTTTCACGGCATGGGTTTCAGGTCTGTGGTTTCAGGGCTTGAGATTCAGGGCAGCAGTTTCAGGGCAGGAGATTCAGGCAGGTGATTCAGGCAGGTGTTTCAGTGCAAGATTTTCAGTGCAAGAGTTTCAGGGCAAGTCTTTCAGTGCATGAGTTTCAGGGCAGGAGTTTCAGAGCATGAATTTCAGGGCAGGAGTTTCAGAGCATGAGATTCAGGACAGGTGTTTCAGGGCATGAGATTCAGGACATGAGTTTCAGTGCAAGAGTTTCAGGGCATGAGATTCAGGGCATGAGTTTCAGGGCATGAGATTCAGGACAGGAGTTTTAGGGCATGTAATTCAGGGCATGAGTTTCAGTGCATGAGTTTCAGGGCAGGATTTTCAGGGTATGAGATTTAAGGCATGAATTTCAGTGCAGGAGTTTCAGGGCATGAGATTCAGGGCATGAGTTTCAGGGCATGAGATTCAGGACAGGAGTTTCAAGGCATGAGATTCAGGGAATGAGTTTCAGTGCATGAGTTTCAGTGTATGAGTTTGAGGGCAGGAGTTTCAGGGCATGGGATTCAGGGCATGAGATTCAGGGCAGGAATTTCAGGGCATGTGATTCAGGGCATGAGTTTCTGGGCAGATGATTCAGGGCAGGAGTTTCAGGGCATGAGATTCAGGGCATGAGTTTCAGGGCATGAGATTCAGGACAGGAGTTTCAAGGCATGAGATTCAGAGCATGAGTTTCAGTGCATTAGTTTCAGTGTATGAGTTTGCGGGCAGGAGTTTCAGGGCTTGAGATTCAGAGCAGGAATTTCAGGGCATGTTATTCAGGGCATGAGTTTCTGGGCAGATGATTTAGGACAGGAGTTTTAGGGCAAGTGAACAGGGCATGAGTTTCAGTGCATGAGTTTCAGGGCAGGAGTTTCAGGGTATGAGATTTAGGGCATGAGTTTCAGGGCAGAAGATTCAGGGTTTGAGTTTCAGGGCATGATATTCAGGGCATGAGTTTCAGGGCATGAGTTTCAGTGAAGGAGTTTCAGGGCATGTAATTCAGGGCATGAGTTTCAGGATATGAGATTCATGGCATGATATTCAGGGCAGCAGTTTCAGGGCATGAGATTCAGGACATGAGTTTCAGTGCAGTAGTTTCAGGGATGAGAATCAGGGCGTGAGTTTCAGGGCATGTGATTCAGGACAGGGGTTTGAGGGCAGGAGTTTCAGGGCAGGAGATTCAGGACATGAGTTTCAGGGCATGGGTTTCAGGGCAGGAGAAATGGGCTTGAGTTTCAGAGCATGACATTCAGGGGATGAGTTTCAGGACAGGAGATTCAGGGCATGAGTTTCAGTGCATGAGTTTGAGGGCAGGAGTTTCAGGGCATGAGATTCAGGGCATGAGATTCAGGACATGAGTTTCAGGGCATGAGATTAAGTACATGAGTTTCAGGGCATGAGTTTCAGGTCTGTGGTTTCCGGGCTTGAGATTCAGCGTAGCGGTTTCAGAGCAGCAGTTTCAGGGCATGAGATTCAGGGCATGAGTTTCAGGGCAGGAGTTTCAGAGCATGAGATTCAGTGCATGAGTTTCAGAGCAGGAGATTCACGGCTTGAGTTTAAGGTCATGAGATTTTGCGCATGAGATTCAAGGCATGAGTTTCAGGGCAGGAGAATCAGGGCATGAGTTTCAGGGCATGAGATTAAGGGCATGAGTTTCAGTGCATGAGTTTCAGGGCATGAGTTTCAGTGCATGAGTTTCAGGGCATGAGTTTGACGGCATGAGTTTCAGGGCATGAGACTCACGACATGAGTTTCAGGGCATGGGTTTCAGGTCTGTGGTTTCAGGGCTTGAGATTCAGGGCAGCAGTTTCAGGGCAGGAGATTCAGGGCAGGAGATTCAGGCAGGTGTTTCAGTGCAAGAGTTTCAGTGCAAGAATTTCATGGCATGTCTTTCAGTGCATGAGTTTCAGGGCAGGAGTTTCAGAGCATGAGATTCAAGGCATGAGTTTCAGGGCAGGAGATTCACGGCTTGAGTTTAAGGTCATGAAATTTAGCGCATGAGATTCAGTGCATGAGTTTCAGGGCAGAAGTTTCAGGGCATGAGATTCAGGGCATGAGTTTCAGGGCAGGAAAATCAGGGCATGAGTTTCAGGGCAGGAGTTTTACGGCATGTAATTCAGGGCGTGAGTTTCAGGATATGAGATTCATGGCATGAGTTTCAGTGCAGGAGTTTCAGGGCATGAGATTCAGGACATGAGTTTCAGGGCATGAGTTTCAGGGCAGGAATTTCAGGTCATGACATTCAGGGCATGTGTTTTAGGGCAGGTGTTTCAGTGCAAGAGTTTGAGGGCATGAGATTCAGGGCATGAGTTTCAAGGCAAGAGATTCAGGGCTGGAGATTGAGGGCAAGAGATTCGGGGCTTGAGTTTCAAGGCAGGTGTTTTAGGGCACGTGTTTCAGTGCAGGTGTTTCAGGGCAGGAGATTCAGAGCATGAGTTTCAGTGCATGAGTTTGAGAGCATGAGTTTCAGGGCATGAGATTCAGAACAGGAGATTCAGGGCATGAGATTCAGGGCATGAGTTTCAGTGCATGAGTTTCAGGGCATGAGTTTCACGGCATGAGATTCAGTGCATGAGTTTCAGGGCATGAGCTTCAGGGCATGAGATTCACGACATGAGTTTCAGGGCATGGGTTTCAGGTCTGTGGTTTCAGGGCTTGAGATTCAGGGCAGCAGTTTCAGGGCAGGAGATTCAGGCAGGTGATTCAGGCAGGTGTTTCAGTGCAAGATTTTCAGTGCAAGAGTTTCAGGGCAAGTCTTTCAGTGCATGAGTTTCATGGCAGGAGTTTCAGAGCATGAATTTCAGGGCAGGAGTTTCAGAGCATGAGATTCAGGACAGGAGTTTCAGGGCATGAGATTCAGGACATGATATTCTGGGCATGATTTTCAGGGCAGGAGTTTCCGGGCATGTAATTCAGCGCGTGAGTTTCAGGATATGAGATTCATGGCATGAGTTTCAGTGCAAGAGTTTCAGGGCATGAGATTCAGGGCATGAGTTTCAGGGCATGAGATTCAGGACAGGAGTTTTAGGGCATGTAATTCAGGGCATGAGTTTCAGTGCATGAGTTTCAGGGCAGGATTTTCAGGGTATGAGATTTAGGGCATGAATTTCAGTGCAGGAGTTTCAGGGCATGAGATTCAGGGCATGAGTTTCAGGGCATGAGATTCAGGACAGGAGTTTCAAGGCTTGAGATTCAGGGCATGAGTTTCAGTGCATGAGTTTCAGTGTATGAGTTTGAGGGCAGGAGTTTCAGGGCATGGGATTCAGGGCATGAGATTCAGGGCAGGAATTTCAGGGCATGTGATTCAGGGCATGAGTTTCTGGGCAGATGATTCAGGGCAGGAGTTTCAGGGCATGAGATTCAGGGCATGAGTTTCTGGGCAGATGATTTAGGACAGGAGTTTTAGGGCAAGTGAACAGGGCATGAGTTTCAGAGCATGAGTTTCAGGGCAGGAGTTTCAGGGTATGAGATTTAGGGCATGAGTTTCAGGGCAGGAGATTCAGGGTTTGAGTTTCAGGGCATGATATTCAGGGCATGAGTTTCAGGGCATGCGTTTCAGTGAAGGAGTTTCAGGGCATGTAATTCAGGGCATGAGTTTCAGGATATGAGATTCATGGCATGATATTCAGGGCAGCAGTTTCAGGGCATGAGATTCAGGACATGAGTTTCAGTGCAGTAGTTTCAGGGATGAGAATCAGGGCGTGAGTTTCAGGGCATGTGATTCAGGACAGGGGTTTGAGGGCAGGAGTTTCAGGGCAGGAGATTCAGGACATGAGTTTCAGGGCATGAGTTTCAGGTCAGTGGTTTCCGGGCTTGAGATTCAGCGCAGCAGTTTCAGAGCAGCAGTTTCAGGGCATGAGAGTCAGGGCATGAGTTTCAGGGCATGGGTTTCAGGGCAGGAGAATCAGGGCTTGAGTTTCAGAGCATGACATTCAGGGGATGAGTTTCAGGACAGGAGATTCAGGGCATGAGATTAAGTACATGAGTTTCAGGGCATGAGTTTCAGGTCTGTGGTTTCCGGGCTTGAGATTCAGCGTAGCAGTTTCAGAGCAGCAGTTTCAGGGCATGAGATTCAGGGCATGAGTTTCAGGGCAGGAGTTTCAGAGCATGAGATTCAGTGCATGAGTTTCAGAGCAGGAGATTCACGGCTTGAGTTTAAGGTCATGAGATTTTGCGCATGAGATTCAAGGCATGAGTTTCAGGGCAGGAGAATCAGGGCATGAGTTTCAGGGCATGAGATTAATGGCATGAGTTTCAGTGCATGAGTTTCAGGGCATGAGTTTCAGTGCATGAGTTTCAGGGCATGAGTTTGACGGCATGAGTTTCAGGGCATGAGACTCACGACATGAGTTTCAGGGCATGGGTTTCAGGTCTGTGGTTTCAGGGCTTGAGATTCAGGGCAGCAGTTTCAGGGCAGGAGATTCAGGGCAGGAGATTCAGGCAGGTGTTTCAGTGCAAGAGTTTCAGTGCAAGAATTTCATGGCATGTCTTTCAGTGCATGAGTTTCAGGGCAGGAGTTTCAGAGCATGAGATTCAAGGCATGAGTTTCAGGGCAGGAGATTCACGGCTTGAGTTTAAGGTCATGAGATTTAGCGCATGAGATTCAGTGCATGAGTTTCAGGGCAGAAGTTTCAGGGCATGAGATTCAGGGCATGAGTTTCAGGGCAGGAGAATCAGGGCATGAGTTTCACGGCATGAGATTCAGGGCATGAGTTTCAGGGCAGGAGTTTTACGGCATGTAATTCAGGGCGTGAGTTTCAGGATATGAGATTCATGGCATGAGTTTCAGTGCAGGAGTTTCAGGGCATGAGATTCAGGACATGAGTTTCAGGGCATGAGATTCAGTACATGAGTTTCAGGGCATGAATTTCAGGTCCGTGGTTTGCAGGCTTGAGATTCAGCGCAGCAGTTTCAGAGCAGCAGTTTCAGGGCATGAGATTCAGGGGATGAGTTTCAGTGCATGAATTTCAGAGCATGAGATTCAGGGCATGAGATTCAGAGCATGATTTTCAGGACAGGAGATTCAGGGCATGAGTTTCAGGGCATGAGATTCAGGGCATGACTTTCAGGGCATGAGTTTCAGGTCTGTGGTTTCAGGGCTTGAGATTCAGGGCAGCAGTTTCAGGGCAGGAGTTTCATGGCAGGAGTTTCAGGGCATGAGATTCAGGGCATGAGTTTCAGGGCAGGAATTTCAGGGCATGAGATTCATGGCATGAGTTTCAGGGCATGATTTTCAGTGAAGGAGTTTCAGGGCATGAGATTCAGGGCATGAGTTTCAGTGCACGAGTTTCAGGGCATGAGTTTCACGGCATGGGTTTCAGGTCTGTGGTTTCAGGGCTTGAGATTCAGGGCAGCAGTTTCAGGGCAGGAGATTCAGGCAGGTGATTCAGGCAGGTGTTTCAGTGCAAGATTTTCAGTGCAAGAGTTTCAGGGCAAGTCTTTCAGTGCATGAGTTTCAGGGCAGGAGTTTCAGAGCATGAATTTCAGGGCAGGAGTTTCAGAGCATGAGATTCAGGACAGGTGTTTCAGGGCATGAGATTCAGGACATGAGTTTCAGTGCAAGAGTTTCAGGGCATGAGATTCAGGGCATGAGTTTCAGGGCATGAGATTCAGGACAGGAGTTTTAGGGCATGTAATTCAGGGCATGAGTTTCAGTGCATGAGTTTCAGGGCAGGATTTTCAGGGTATGAGATTTAAGGCATGAATTTCAGTGCAGGAGTTTCAGGGCATGAGATTCAGGGCATGAGTTTCAGGGCATGAGATTCAGGACAGGAGTTTCAAGGCATGAGATTCAGGGAATGAGTTTCAGTGCATGAGTTTCAGTGTATGAGTTTGAGGGCAGGAGTTTCAGGGCATGGGATTCAGGGCATGAGATTCAGGGCAGGAATTTCAGGGCATGTGATTCAGGGCATGAGTTTCTGGGCAGATGATTCAGGGCAGGAGTTTCAGGGCATGAGATTCAGGGCATGAGTTTCAGGGCATGAGATTCAGGACAGGAGTTTCAAGGCATGAGATTCAGAGCATGAGTTTCAGTGCATTAGTTTCAGTGTATGAGTTTGCGGGCAGGAGTTTCAGGGCTTGAGATTCAGAGCAGGAATTTCAGGGCATGTTATTCAGGGCATGAGTTTCTGGGCAGATGATTTAGGACAGGAGTTTTAGGGCAAGTGAACAGGGCATGAGTTTCAGTGCATGAGTTTCAGGGCAGGAGTTTCAGGGTATGAGATTTAGGGCATGAGTTTCAGGGCAGAAGATTCAGGGTTTGAGTTTCAGGGCATGATATTCAGGGCATGAGTTTCAGGGCATGAGTTTCAGTGAAGGAGTTTCAGGGCATGTAATTCAGGGCATGAGTTTCAGGATATGAGATTCATGGCATGATATTCAGGGCAGCAGTTTCAGGGCATGAGATTCAGGACATGAGTTTCAGTGCAGTAGTTTCAGGGATGAGAATCAGGGCGTGAGTTTCAGGGCATGTGATTCAGGACAGGGGTTTGAGGGCAGGAGTTTCAGGGCAGGAGATTCAGGACATGAGTTTCAGGGCATGAGTTTCAGGTCTGTGGTTTCCGGGCTTGAGATTCAGCGCAGCAGTTTCAGAGCAGCAGTTTCAGGGCATGAGAGTCAGGGCATGAGTTTCAGGGCATGGGTTTCAGGGCAGGAGAAATGGGCTTGAGTTTCAGAGCATGACATTCAGGGGATGAGTTTCAGGACAGGAGATTCAGGGCATGAGTTTCAGTGCATGAGTTTGAGGGCAGGAGTTTCAGGGCATGAGATTCAGGGCATGAGATTCAGGACATGAGTTTCAGGGCATGAGATTAAGTACATGAGTTTCAGGGCATGAGTTTCAGGTCTGTGGTTTCCGGGCTTGAGATTCAGCGTAGCGGTTTCAGAGCAGCAGTTTCAGGGCATGAGATTCAGGGCATGAGTTTCAGGGCAGGAGTTTCAGAGCATGAGATTCAGTGCATGAGTTTCAGAGCAGGAGATTCACGGCTTGAGTTTAAGGTCATGAGATTTTGCGCATGAGATTCAAGGCATGAGTTTCAGGGCAGGAGAATCAGGGCATGAGTTTCAGGGCATGAGATTAAGGGCATGAGTTTCAGTGCATGAGTTTCAGGGCATGAGTTTCAGTGCATGAGTTTCAGGGCATGAGTTTGACGGCATGAGTTTCAGGGCATGAGACTCACGACATGAGTTTCAGGGCATGGGTTTCAGGTCTGTGGTTTCAGGGCTTGAGATTCAGGGCAGCAGTTTCAGGGCAGGAGATTCAGGGCAGGAGATTCAGGCAGGTGTTTCAGTGCAAGAGTTTCAGTGCAAGAATTTCATGGCATGTCTTTCAGTGCATGAGTTTCAGGGCAGGAGTTTCAGAGCATGAGATTCAAGGCATGAGTTTCAGGGCAGGAGATTCACGGCTTGAGTTTAAGGTCATGAAATTTAGCGCATGAGATTCAGTGCATGAGTTTCAGGGCAGAAGTTTCAGGGCATGAGATTCAGGGCATGAGTTTCAGGGCAGGAAAATCAGGGCATGAGTTTCAGGGCAGGAGTTTTACGGCATGTAATTCAGGGCGTGAGTTTCAGGATATGAGATTCATGGCATGAGTTTCAGTGCAGGAGTTTCAGGGCATGAGATTCAGGACATGAGTTTCAGGGCATGAGTTTCAGGGCAGGAATTTCAGGTCATGACATTCAGGGCATGTGTTTTAGGGCAGGTGTTTCAGTGCAAGAGTTTGAGGGCATGAGATTCAGGGCATGAGTTTCAAGGCAAGAGATTCAGGGCTGGAGATTGAGGGCAAGAGATTCGGGGCTTGAGTTTCAAGGCAGGTGTTTTAGGGCACGTGTTTCAGTGCAGGTGTTTCAGGGCAGGAGATTCAGAGCATGAGTTTCAGTGCATGAGTTTGAGAGCATGAGTTTCAGGGCATGAGATTCAGAACAGGAGATTCAGGGCATGAGATTCAGGGCATGAGTTTCAGTGCATGAGTTTCAGGGCATGAGTTTCACGGCATGAGATTCAGTGCATGAGTTTCAGGGCATGAGCTTCAGGGCATGAGATTCACGACATGAGTTTCAGGGCATGGGTTTCAGGTCTGTGGTTTCAGGGCTTGAGATTCAGGGCAGCAGTTTCAGGGCAGGAGATTCAGGCAGGTGATTCAGGCAGGTGTTTCAGTGCAAGATTTTCAGTGCAAGAGTTTCAGGGCAAGTCTTTCAGTGCATGAGTTTCATGGCAGGAGTTTCAGAGCATGAATTTCAGGGCAGGAGTTTCAGAGCATGAGATTCAGGACAGGAGTTTCAGGGCATGAGATTCAGGACATGATATTCTGGGCATGATTTTCAGGGCAGGAGTTTCCGGGCATGTAATTCAGCGCGTGAGTTTCAGGATATGAGATTCATGGCATGAGTTTCAGTGCAAGAGTTTCAGGGCATGAGATTCAGGGCATGAGTTTCAGGGCATGAGATTCAGGACAGGAGTTTTAGGGCATGTAATTCAGGGCATGAGTTTCAGTGCATGAGTTTCAGGGCAGGATTTTCAGGGTATGAGATTTAGGGCATGAATTTCAGTGCAGGAGTTTCAGGGCATGAGATTCAGGGCATGAGTTTCAGGGCATGAGATTCAGGACAGGAGTTTCAAGGCATGAGATTCAGGGCATGAGTTTCAGTGCATGAGTTTCAGTGTATGAGTTTGAGGGCAGGAGTTTCAGGGCATGGGATTCAGGGCATGAGATTCAGGGCAGGAATTTCAGGGCATGTGATTCAGGGCATGAGTTTCTGGGCAGATGATTCAGGGCAGGAGTTTCAGGGCATGAGATTCAGGGCATGAGTTTCAGGGCATGAGATTCAGGACAGGAGTTTCAAGGCATGAGATTCAGAGCATGAGTTTCAGTGCATTAGTTTCAGTGTATGAGTTTGCGGGCAGGAGTTTCAGGGCTTGAGATTCAGAGCAGGAATTTCAGGGCATGTTATTCAGGGCATGAGTTTCTGGGCAGATGATTTAGGACAGGAGTTTTAGGGCAAGTGAACAGGGCATGAGTTTCAGAGCATGAGTTTCAGGGCAGGAGTTTCAGGGTATGAGATTTAGGGCATGAGTTTCAGGGCAGGAGATTCAGGGTTTGAGTTTCAGGGCATGATATTCAGGGCATGAGTTTCAGGGCATGCGTTTCAGTGAAGGAGTTTCAGGGCATGTAATTCAGGGCATGAGTTTCAGGATATGAGATTCATGGCATGATATTCAGGGCAGCAGTTTCAGGGCATGAGATTCAGGACATGAGTTTCAGTGCAGTAGTTTCAGGGATGAGAATCAGGGCGTGAGTTTCAGGGCATGTGATTCAGGACAGGGGTTTGAGGGCAGGAGTTTCAGGGCAGGAGATTCAGGACAGGGGTTTGAGGGCATGAGTTTCAGGGCATGGGTTTCAGGGCAGGAGAATCAGGGCTTGAGTTTCAGAGCATGACATTCAGGGGATGAGTTTCAGGACAGGAGATTCAGGGCATGAGATTAAGTACATGAGTTTCAGGGCATGAGTTTCAGGTCTGTGGTTTCCGGGCTTGAGATTCAGCGTAGCAGTTTCAGAGCAGCAGTTTCAGGGCATGAGATTCAGGGCATGAGTTTCAGGGCAGGAGTTTCAGAGCATGAGATTCAGTGCATGAGTTTCAGAGCAGGAGATTCACGGCTTGAGTTTAAGGTCATGAGATTTTGCGCATGAGATTCAAGGCATGAGTTTCAGGGCAGGAGAATCAGGGCATGAGTTTCAGGGCATGAGATTAAGGGCATGAGTTTCAGTGCATGAGTTTCAGGGCATGAGTTTCAGTGCATGAGTTTCAGGGCATGAGTTTGACGGCATGAGTTTCAGGGCATGAGACTCACGACATGAGTTTCAGGGCATGGGTTTCAGGTCTGTGGTTTCAGGGCTTGAGATTCAGGGCAGCAGTTTCAGGGCAGGAGATTCAGGGCAGGAGATTCAGGCAGGTGTTTCAGTGCAAGAGTTTCAGTGCAAGAATTTCATGGCATGTCTTTCAGTGCATGAGTTTCAGGGCAGGAGTTTCAGAGCATGAGATTCAAGGCATGAGTTTCAGGGCAGGAGATTCACGGCTTGAGTTTAAGGTCATGAGATTTAGCGCATGAGATTCAGTGCATGAGTTTCAGGGCAGAAGTTTCAGGGCATGAGATTCAGGGCATGAGTTTCAGGGCAGGAGAATCAGGGCATGAGTTTCACGGCATGAGATTCAGGGCATGAGTTTCAGGGCAGGAGTTTTACGGCATGTAATTCAGGGCGTGAGTTTCAGGATATGAGATTCATGGCATGAGTTTCAGTGCAGGAGTTTCAGGGCATGAGATTCAGGACATGAGTTTCAGGGCATGAGATTCAGTACATGAGTTTCAGGGCATGAATTTCAGGTCCGTGGTTTGCAGGCTTGAGATTCAGCGCAGCAGTTTCAGAGCAGCAGTTTCAGGGCATGAGATTCAGGGGATGAGTTTCAGTGCATGAATTTCAGAGCATGAGATTCAGGGCATGAGATTCAGAGCATGATTTTCAGGACAGGAGATTCAGGGCATGAGTTTCAGGGCATGAGATTCAGGGCATGACTTTCAGGGCATGAGTTTCAGGTCTGTGGTTTCAGGGCTTGAGATTCAGGGCAGCAGTTTCAGGGCAGGAGTTTCATGGCAGGAGTTTCAGGGCATGAGATTCAGGGCATGAGTTTCAGGGCAGGAATTTCAGGGCATGAGATTCATGGCATGAGTTTCAGGGCATGAGTTTCAGGGCAGGAATTTCAGGGCATGACATTCAGGGCATGTGTTTTAGGGCACGTGTTTCAGTGCAAGAGTTTGAGGGCATGAGATTCAGGGCATGAGTTTCAAGGCAAGAGATTCAGGGCAGGAGATTGAGGGCATGAGATTCGGGGCTTGAGTTTCAAGGCAGGTGTTTCAGGGCACGTGTTTCGGTGTAGGAGTTTCAGGGCAGGAGATTCCGAGCATGAGTTTCAGTGCATGAGTTTGAGGGCATGAGTTTCAGGGCATGTAATTCAGGGCGTGAGTTTCAGGATATGAGATTCAGGGCATGAGTTTCAGGGCATGAGATCTGGACAGGAGTTTCAGGGCATGAGATTCAGGGCAGCAGTTTCAGGGCAGGAGTTTCAGGGCATGAGATTCAGGACATGAGTTTCAGGGCATGAGATTCAGTACATGAGTTTCAGGGCATGAATTTCAGGTCCGTGGTTTGCAGGCTTGAGATTCAGCGCAGCAGTTTCAGAGCAGCAGTTTCAGGGCATGAGATTCAGGGGATGAGTTTCAGTGCATGAATTTCAGAGCATGAGATTCAGGGCATGAGATTCAGAGCATGATTTTCAGGACAGGAGATTCAGGGCATGAGTTTCAGGGCATGAGATTCAGGGCATGACTTTCAGGGCATGAGTTTCAGGTCTGTGGTTTCAGGGCTTGAGATTCAGGGCAGCAGTTTCAGGGCAGGAGTTTCATGGCAGGAGTTTCAGGGCATGAGATTCAGGGCATGAGTTTCAGGGCAGGAATTTCAGGGCATGAGTTTCAGGGCATGAGTTTCAGGGCAGGAATTTCAGGGCATGACATTCAGGGCATGTGTTTTAGGGCACGTGTTTCAGTGCAAGAGTTTGAGGGCATGAGATTCAGGGCATGAGTTTCAAGGCAAGAGATTCAGGGCAGGAGATTGAGGGCATGAGATTCGGGGCCTGAGTTTCAAGGCAGGTGTTTCAGGGCACGTGTTTCGGTGTAGGAGTTTCAGGGCAGGAGATTCCGAGCATGAGTTTCAGTGCATGAGTTTGAGGGCAGGAGTTTCAGGGCAGGAGTTTCAGGGCATGTAATTCAGGGCGTGAGTTTCAGGATATGAGATTCAGGGCATGAGTTTCAGGGCATGACATCTGGACAGGAGTTTCAGGGCATGAGATTCAGGGCATGAGTTTCAGGGCAGGAATTTCAGGGCATGAGATTCATGGCATGAGTTTCAGGGCATGAGTTTCAGGGCAGGAATTTCAGGGCATGACATTCAGGGCATGTGTTTTAGGGCACGTGTTTCAGTGCAAGAGTTTGAGGGCATGAGATTCAGGGCATGAGTTTCAAGGCAAGAGATTCAGGGCAGGAGATTCAGGCCATGAGATTCGGGGCTTGAGTTTCAAGGCAGGTGTTTTAGGGCACGTGTTTCGGTGTAGGAGTTTCAGGGCAGGAGATTCCGAGCATGAGTTTCAGTGCATGAGTTTGAGGGCATGAGTTTCAGGGCAGGAGTTTCAGGGCATGTAATTCAGGGCGTGAGTTTCAGGATATGAGATTCAGGGCATGAGTTTCAGGGCATGAGATCTGGACAGGAGTTTCAGGGCATGAGATTCAGGGCATGAGTTTCAGTGCATGAGTTTCAGGGCATGATTTTCAGCGAAGGAGTTTCAGGGCATGTGATTCAGGGCATGAATTTCAGGATATGAGATTCATGGCATGATATTCAGTGCAGCAGTTTCAGGGATGAGATTCAGGGCATGAGTTTCAGGGCATGTGATTCAGGACAGGAGTTTGAAGGCATGAGATTCAGGGCATGAGTTTCAGTGCATGGGTTTGAGGGCAGGAGTTTCAGGGCATGAGATTCAGGACATGAGTTTCAGGGCATGAAATTCAGTACATGAGTTTCAGGGCATGAGCTTCAGGTCTGTGGTTTCCGGGCTTGAGATTCAGCGCAGCAGTTTCAGAGCAGCAGTTTCAGGGCATGAGATTCAGGGCATGAGTTTCAGGGCATGAGTTTCAGGGCATGAGATTCAGGGCATGAGTTTCAGTGCATGAGTTTCAGGGCATGATTTTCAGTGAAGGAGTTTCAGGGCATGTGATTCAGGGCATGAGTTTCAGGATATGAGATTCATGGCATGATATTCAGTGTAGCAGTGTCAGGGATGAGATTCAGGGCATGAGTTTCAGGGCATGTGATTCAGGACAGGAGTTTGAAGGCATGAGATTCAGGGCATGAGTTTCAGTGCATGGGTTTGAGGGCAGGAGTTTCAGGGCATGAGATTCAGGACATGAGTTTCAGGGCATGAGATTCAGTACATGAGTTTCAGGGCATGAGTTTCAGGTCTGTGGTTTCCGGGCTTGAGATTCAGCGCAGCAGTTTCAGAGCAGCAGTTTCAGGGCATGAGATTCAGGGCATGAGTTTCAGGGCATGAGTTTCAGGGCAGGAGAATCAGGGCTTGAGTTTCAGAGCATGAGATTCAGGGGATGAGTTTCAGTGCATGAATTTCAGGGCATGAGATTCAGGGCATGAGATTCAGGGCATGATTTTCAGGACAGGAGATTCAGGGCATGAGTTTCAGTGCATGAGTTTGAGGGCAGGAGTTTCACGGCATGAGATTCAGGGCATGAGTTTCAGGGCATGAGTTTCAGGGCAGGAATTTCAGGGCATGAGATTCATGGCATGAGTTTCAGGGCATGAGTTTCAGGGCAGGAATTTCAGGTCATGACATTCAGGGCATGTGTTTTAGGGCAGGTGTTTCAGTGCAAGAGTTTGAGGGCATGAGATTCAGGGCATGAGTTTCAAGGCAAGAGATTCAGGGCTGGAGATTGAGGGCATGAGATTCGGAGCTTGAGTTTCAAGGCAGGTGTTTTAGGGCACGTGTTTCAGTGCAGGTGTTTCAGGGCAGGAGATTCAGAGCATGAGTTTCAGTGCATGAGTTTGAGAGCATGAGTTTCAGGGCATGAGATTCAGGACAGGAGTTTCAGGGCATGAGATTCGGGGCTTGAGTTTCAAGGCAGGTGTTTTAGGGCACGTGTTTCGGTGTAGGAGTTTCATTGCAGGAGATTCCGAGCATGAGTTTCAGTGCATGAGTTTGAGGGCATGAGTTTCAGGGCAGGAGTTTCAGGGCATGTAATTCAGGGCGTGAGTTTCAGGATATGAGATTCAGGGCATGAGTTTCAGGGCATGAGAACTGGACAGGAGTTTCAGGGCATGAGATTCAGGGCATGAGTTTCAGTGCATGAGTTTCAGGGCATGATTTTCAGTGAAGGAGTTTCAGGGCATGTGATTCAGGGCATGAATTTCAGGATATGAGATTCATGGCATGATATTCAGCGCAGCAGTTTCAGGGATGAGATTCAGGGCATGAGTTTCAGGGCATGTGATTCAGGACAGGAGTTTGAAGGCATGAGATTCAGGGCATGAGTTTCAGTGCATGGGTTTGAGGGCAGGAGTTTCAGGGCATGAGATTCAGGACATGAGCTTCAGGGCATGAAATTCAGTACATGAGTTTCAGGGCATGAGTTTCAGGTCTGTGGTTTCCGGGCTTGAGATTCAGCGCAGCAGTTTCAGAGCAGCAGTTTCAGGGCATGAGATTCAGGGCATGAGTTTCAGGACATGAGTTTCAGGGCATGAGATTCAGGGCATGAGTTTCAGTGCATGAGTTTCAGGGCATGATTTTCAGTGAAGGAGTTTCAGGGCATGTGATTCAGGGCATGAGTTTCAGGATATGAGATTCATGGCATGATATTCAGTGTAGCAGTGTCAGGGATGAGATTCAGGGCATGAGTTTCAGGGCATGTGATTCAGGACAGGAGTTTGAAGGCATGAGATTCAGGGCATGAGTTTCAGTGCATGGGTTTGAGGGCAGGAGTTTCAGGGCATGAGATTCAGGACATGAGTTTCAGGGCATGAGTTTCAGGTCTGTGGTTTCCGCGCTTGAGATTCAGCGCAGCAGTTTCAGAGCAGCAGTTTCAGGGCATGAGATTCAGGGCATGAGTTTCAGGGCATGAGTTTCAGGGCAGGAGAATCAGGGCTTGAGTTTCAGAGCATGAGATTCAGGGGATGAGTTTCAGTGCATGAATTTCAGGGCATGAGATTCAGGGCATGAGATTCAGGGCATGATTTTCAGGACAGGAGATTCAGGGCATGAGTTTCAGTGCATGAGTTTGAGGGCAGGAGTTTCACGGCATGAGATTCAGGGCATGAGTTTCAGGGCATGAGATTCAGGACGTGAATTTCAGGGCAGGAGTTTCAGAGCATGAGATTCAGGACAGGAGTTTCAGGGCATGAGATTCAGAACATGATATTCTGGGCATGATTTTCAGGGCAGGAGTTTCCGGGCATGTAATTCGGGGCGTGAGTTTCAGGATATGAGATTCATGGCATGAGTTTCAGTGCAAGAGTTTCAGGGCATGAGATTCAGGGCATGAGATTCAGGACAGGAGTTTTAGGGCACGTAATTCAGGGCATGAGTTTCAGTGCATGAGTTTCAGGGCAGGATTTTCAGGGTATGAGATTTAGGGCATGAATTTCAGTGCAGGAGTTTCAGGGCATGAGATTCAGGGCATGAGTTTCAGGGCATGAGATTCAGGACAGGAGTTTCAGGGCATGAGTTTCAGGTCTGTGGTTTCAGGGCTTGAGATTCAGGGTAGCAGTTTCAGGGCAGGAGTTTCATGGCAGGAGTTTCAGGGAATGAGATTCAGGGCATGAGTTTCAGGGCAGGAATTTCAGGGCATGAGATTCATGGCATGAGTTTCAGGGCATGAGTTTCAGGGCAGGAATTTCAGGTCATGACATTCAGGGCATGTGTTTTAGGGCAGGTGTTTCAGTGCAAGAGTTTGAGGGCATGAGATTCAGGGCATGAGTTTCAAGGCAAGAGATTCAGGGCTGGAGATTGAGGGCATGAGATTCGGAGCTTGAGTTTCAAGGCAGGTGTTCTAGGGCACGTGTTTCAGTGCAGGTGTTTCAGGGCAGGAGATTCAGAGCATGAGTTTCAGTGCATGAGTTTGAGAGCATGAGTTTCAGGGCATGAGATTCAGGACAGGAGTTTCAGGGCATGAGATTCAGGGCATGAGTTTCAGTGCAAGAGTTTCAGGGCATGAGATTCAGGGCATGAGTTTCAGGGCATGAGATTCAGGACAGGAGTTTTAGGGCATGTAATTCAGGGCATGAGTTTCAGTGCATGAGTTTCAGGGCAGGATTTTCAGGGTATGAGATTTAGGGCATGAATTTCAGTGCAGGAGTTTCAGGGCATGAGATTCAGGGCATGAGTTTCAGGGCATGAGATTCAGGACAGGAGTTTCAGGGCATGAGTTTCAGGTCTGTGGTTTCCGGGCTTGAGATTCAGCGCAGTAGTTTCAGAGCAGCAGTTTCAGGGCATGAGATTCAGGGCATGAGTTTCAGGGCATGAGTTTCAGGGCAGGAGAATCAGGGCTTGAGTTTCAGAGCATGAGATTCAGGGGATGAGATTCAGTGCATGAATTTCAGGGCATGAGATTCAGGGCATGAGATTCAGGGCATGATTTTCAGGACAGGAGATTCAGGGCATGAGTTTCAGTGCATGAGTTTGAGGGCAGGAGTTTCACGGCATGAGATTCAGGGCATGAGTTTCAGGGCATGAGATTCAGGACGTGAGTTTCAGGGCATGAGTTTCAGGTCTGTGGTTTCAGGGCTTGAGATTCAGGGTAGCAGTTTCAGGGCAGGAGTTTCATGCAGGAGTTTCAGGGCATGAGATTCAGGGCATGAGTTTCAGGGCAGGAATTTCAGGGCATGAGATTCATGGCATGAGTTTCAGGGCATGAGTTTCAGGGCAGGAATTTCAGGTCATGACATTCAGGGCATGTGTTTTAGGGCAGGTGTTTCAGTTCAAGAGTTTGAGGGCATGAGATTCAGGGCATGAGTTTCAAGGCAAGAGATTCAGGGCTGGAGATTGAGGGCATGAGATTCGGAGCTTGAGTTTCAAGGCAGGTGTTTTAGGGCACGTGTTTCAGTGCAGGTGTTTCAGGGCAGGAGATTCAGAGCATGAGTTTCAGTGCATGAATTTGAGAGCATGAGTTTCAGGGCATGAGATTCAGGACAGGAGTTTCAGGGCATGAGATTCGGGGCTTGAGTTTCAAGGCAGGTGTTTTAGGGCACGTGTTTCGGTGTAGGAGTTTCATTGCAGGAGATTCCGAGCATGAGTTTCAGTGCATGAGTTTCAGGGCAGGAGTTTCAGGGCATGTAATTCAGGGCGTGAGTTTCAGGATATGAGATTCAGGGCATGAGTTTCAGGGCATGAGAACTGGACAGGAGTTTCAGGGCATGAGATTCAGGGCATGAGTTTCAGTGCATGAGTTTCAGGGCATGATTTTCAGTGAAGGAGTTTCAGGGCATGTGATTCAGGGCATGAATTTCAGGATATGAGATTCATGGCATGATATTCAGTGCAGCAGTTTCAGGGATGAGATTCAGGGCATGAGTTTCAGGGCATGTGATTCAGGACAGGAGTTTGAAGGCATGAGATTCAGGGCATGAGTTTCAGTGCATGGGTTTGAGGGCAGGAGTTTCAGGGCATGAGATTCAGGACATGAGCTTCAGGGCATGAAATTCAGTACATGAGTTTCAGGGCATGAGTTTCAGGTCTGTGGTTTCCGGGCTTGAGATTCAGCGCAGCAGTTTCAGAGCAGCAGTTTCAGGGCATGAGATTCAGGGCATGAGTTTCAGGACATGAGTTTCAGGGCATGAGATTCAGGGCATGAGTTTCAGTGCATGAGTTTCAGGGCATGATTTTCAGTGAAGGAGTTTCAGGGCATGTGATTCAGGGCATGAGTTTCAGGATATGAGATTCATGGCATGATATTCAGTGTAGCAGTGTCAGGGATGAGATTCAGGGCATGAGTTTCAGGGCATGTGATTCAGGACAGGAGTTTGAAGGCATGAGATTCAGGGCATGAGTTTCAGTGCATGGGTTTGAGGGCAGGAGTTTCAGGGCATGAGATTCAGGACATGAGTTTCAGGGCATGAGTTTCAGGTCTGTGGTTTCCGGGCTTGAGATTCAGCGCAGCAGTTTCAGAGCAGCAGTTTCAGGGCATGAGATTCAGGGCATGAGTTTCAGGGCATGAGTTTCAGGGCAGGAGAATCAGGGCTTGAGTTTCAGAGCATGAGATTCAGGGGATGAGTTTCAGTGCATGAATTTCAGGGCATGAGATTCAGGGCATGAGATTCAGGGCATGATTTTCAGGACAGGAGATTCAGGGCATGAGTTTCAGTGCATGAGTTTGAGGGCAGGAGTTTCACGGCATGAGATTCAGAACATGATATTCTGGGCATGATTTTCAGGGCAGGAGTTTCCGGGCATGTAATTCAGGGCGTGAGTTTCAGGATATGAGATTCATGGCATGAGTTTCAGTGCAAGAGTTTCAGGGCATGAGATTCAGGGCATGAGATTCAGGACAGGAGTTTTAGGGCACGTAATTCAGGGCATGAGTTTCAGTGCATGAGTTTCAGGGCAGGATTTTCAGGGTATGAGATTTAGGGCATGAATTTCAGTGCAGGAGTTTCAGGGCATGAGATTCAGGGCATGAGTTTCAGGGCATGAGATTCAGGACAGGAGTTTCAGGGCATGAGTTTCAGGTCTGTGGTTTCAGGGCTTGAGATTCAGGGTAGCAGTTTCAGGGCAGGAGTTTCATGGCAGGAGTTTCAGGGAATGAGATTCAGGGCATGAGTTTCAGGGCAGGAATTTCAGGGCATGAGATTCATCGCATGAGTTTCAGGGCATGAGTTTCAGGGCAGGAATTTCAGGTCATGACATTCAGGGCATGTGTTTTAGGGCAGGTGTTTCAGTGCAAGAGTTTGAGGGCATGAGATTCAGGGCATGAGTTTCAAGGCAAGAGATTCAGGGCTGGAGATTGAGGGCATGAGATTCGGAGCTTGAGTTTCAAGGCAGGTGTTCTAGGGCACGTGTTTCAGTGCAGGTGTTTCAGGGCAGGAGATTCAGAGCATGAGTTTCAGTGCATGAGTTTGAGAGCATGAGTTTCAGGGCATGAGATTCAGGACAGGAGTTTCAGGGCATGAGATTCAGGGCATGAGTTTCAGTGCAAGAGTTTCAGGGCATGAGATTCAGGGCATGAGTTTCAGGGCATGAGATTCAGGACAGGAGTTTTAGGGCATGTAATTCAGGGCATGAGTTTCAGTGCATGAGTTTCAGGACAGGAGTTTCAGGGCATGAGATTCAGAACATGATATTCTGGGCATGATTTTCAGGGCAGGAGTTTCCGGGCATGTAATTCAGGGCGTGAGTTTCAGGATATGAGATTCATGGCATGAGTTTCAGTGCAAGAGTTTCAGGACATGAGATTCAGGGCATGAGATTCAGGACAGGAGTTTTAGGGCACGTAATTCAGGGCATGAGTTTCAGTGCATGAGTTTCAGGGCAGGATTTTCAGGGTATGAGATTTAGGGCATGAATTTCAGTGCAGGAGTTTCAGGGCATGAGATTCAGGGCATGAGTTTCAGGGCATGAGATTCAGGACAGGAGTTTCAGGGCATGAGTTTCAGGTCTGTGGTTTCAGGGCTTGAGATTCAGGGTAGCAGTTTCAGGGCAGGAGTTTCATGGCAGGAGTTTCAGGGAATGAGATTCAGGGCATGAGTTTCAGGGCAGGAATTTCAGGGCATGAGATTCATGGCATGAGTTTCAGGGCATGAGTTTCAGGGCAGGAATTTCAGGTCATGACATTCAGGGCATGTGTTTTAGGGCAGGTGTTTCAGTGCAAGAGTTTGAGGGCATGAGATTGAGGGCATGAGTTTCAAGGCAAGAGATTCAGGGCTGGAGATTGAGGGCATGAGATTCGGAGCTTGAGTTTCAAGGCAGGTGTTCTAGGGCACGTGTTTCAGTGCAGGTGTTTCAGGGCAGGAGATTCAGAGCATGAGTTTCAGTGCATGAGTTTGAGAGCATGAGTTTCAGGGCATGAGATTCAGGACAGGAGTTTCAGGGCATGAGATTCAGGGCATGAGTTTCAGTGCAAGAGTTTCAGGGCATGAGATTCAGGGCATGAGTTTCAGGGCATGAGATTCAGGACAGGAGTTTTAGGGCATGTAATTCAGGGCATGAGTTTCAGTGCATGAGTTTCAGGGCAGGATTTTCAGGGTATGAGATTTAGGGCATGAATTTCAGTGCAGGAGTTTCAGGGCATGAGATTCAGGGCATGAGTTTCAGGGCATGAGATTCAGGACAGGAGTTTCAGGGCATGAGTTTCAGGTCTGTGGTTTCAGGGCTTGAGATTCAGGGCAGCAGTTTCAGGGCAGGAGATTCAGGGCAGGAGATTCAGGCAGGTGTTTCAGTGCAAGAGTTTCAGTGCAAGAATTTCATGGCATGTCTTTCAGTGCATGAGTTTCAGGGCAGGAGTTTCAGAGCATGAGATTCAAGGCATGAGTTTCAGGGCAGGAGATTCACGGCTTGAGTTTAAGGTCATGAGATTTAGCGCATGAGATTCAGTGCATGAGTTTCAGGGCAGAAGTTTCAGGGCATGAGATTCAGGGCATGAGTTTCAGGGCAGGAGAATCAGGGCATGAGTTTCACGGCATGAGATTCAGGGCATGAGTTTCAGGGCAGGAGTTTTACGGCATGTAATTCAGGGCGTGAGTTTCAGGATATGAGATTCATGGCATGAGTTTCAGTGCAGGAGTTTCAGGGCATGAGATTCAGGACATGAGTTTCAGGGCATGAGATTCAGTACATGAGTTTCAGGGCATGAGTTTCAGGTCTGTGGTTTGCAGGCTTGAGATTCAGCGCAGCAGTTTCAGAGCAGCTGTTTCAGGGCATGAGATTCAGGGCATGAGTTTCAGGGCATGAGATTCAGGACAGGAGTTTTAGGGCATGTAATTCAGGGCATGAGTTTCAGTGCATGAGTTTCAGGGCAGGATTTTCAGGGTATGAGATTTAGGGCATGAATTTCAGTGCAGGAGTTTCAGGGCATGAGATTCAGGGCATGAGTTTCAGGGCATGAGATTCAGGACAGGAGTTTCAGGGCATGAGTTTCAGGTCTGTGGTTTCCGGGCTTGAGATTCAGCGCAGTAGTTTCAGAGCAGCAGTTTCAGGGCATGAGATTCAGGGCATGAGTTTCAGGGCATGAGTTTCAGTGCAGGAGAATCAGGGCTTGAGTTTCAGAGCATGAGATTCAGGGGATGAGTTTCAGTGCATGAATTTCAGGGCATGAGATTCAGGGCATGAGATTCAGGGCATGATTTTCAGGACAGGAGATTCAGGGCATGAGTTTCAGTGCATGAGTTTGAGGGCAGGAGTTTCACGGCATGAGATTCAGGGCATGAGTTTCAGGGCATGAGATTCAGGGCATGAGTTTCAGGGCATGAGTTTCAGGTCTGTGGTTTCAGGGCTTGAGATTCAGGGTAGCAGTTTCAGGGCAGGAGTTTCATGCAGGAGTTTCAGGGCATGAGATTCAGGGCATGAGTTTCAGGGCAGGAATTTCAGGGCATGAGATTCATGGCATGAGTTTCAGGGCATGAGTTTCAGGGCAGGAATTTCAGGTCATGACATTCAGGGCATGTGTTTTAGGGCAGGTGTTTCAGTTCAAGAGTTTGAGGGCATGAGATTCAGGGCATGAGTTTCAAGGCAAGAGATTCAGGGCTGGAGATTGAGGGCATGAGATTCGGAGCTTGAGTTTCAAGGCAGGTGTTTTAGGGCACGTGTTTCAGTGCAGGTGTTTCAGGGCAGGAGATTCAGAGCATGAGTTTCAGTGCATGAATTTGAGAGCATGAGTTTCAGGGCATGAGATTCAGGACAGGAGTTTCAGGGCATGAGATTCGGGGCTTGAGTTTCAAGGCAGGTGTTTTAGGGCACGTGTTTCGGTGTAGGAGTTTCATTGCAGGAGATTCCGAGCATGAGTTTCAATGCATGAGTTTGAGGGCATGAGTTTCAGGGCAGGAGTTTCAGGGCATGTAATTCAGGGCGTGAGTTTCAGGATATGAGATTCAGGGCATGAGTTTCAGGGCATGAGAACTGGACAGGAGTTTCAGGGCATGAGATTCAGGGCATGAGTTTCAGTGCATGAGTTTCAGGGCATGATTTTCAGTGAAGGAGTTTCAGGGCATGTGATTCAGGGCATGAATTTCAGGATATGAGATTCATGGCATGATATTCAGTGCAGCAGTTTCAGGGATGAGATTCAGGGCATGAGTTTCAGGGCATGTGATTCAGGACAGGAGTTTGAAGGCATGAGATTCAGGGCATGAGTTTCAGTGCATGGGTTTGAGGGCAGGAGTTTCAGGGCATGAGATTCAGGACATGAGCTTCAGGGCATGAAATTCAGTACATGAGTTTCAGGGCATGAGTTTCAGGTCTGTGGTTTCCGGGCTTGAGATTCAGCGCAGCAGTTTCAGAGCAGCAGTTTCAGGGCATGAGATTCAGGGCATGAGTTTCAGGACATGAGTTTCAGGGCATGAGATTCAGGGCATGAGTTTCAGTGCATGAGTTTCAGGGCATGATTTTCAGTGAAGGAGTTTCAGGGCATGTGATTCAGGGCATGAGTTTCAGGATATGAGATTCATGGCATGATATTCAGTGTAGCAGTGTCAGGGATGAGATTCAGGGCATGAGTTTCAGGGCATGTGATTCAGGACAGGAGTTTGAAGGCATGAGATTCAGGGCATGAGTTTCAGTGCATGGGTTTGAGGGCAGGAGTTTCAGGGCATGAGATTCAGGACATGAGTTTCAGGGCATGAGTTTCAGGTCTGTGGTTTCCGGGCTTGAGATTCAGCGCAGCAGTTTCAGAGCAGCAGTTTCAGGGCATGAGATTCAGGGCATGAGTTTCAGGGCAGGATTTTCAGGGTATGAGATTTAGGGCATGAATTTCAGTGCAGGAGTTTCAGGGCATGAGATTCAGGGCATGAGTTTCAGGGCATGAGATTCAGGACAGGAGTTTCAGGGCATGAGTTTCAGGTCTGTGGTTTCAGGGCTTGAGATTCAGGGTAGCAGTTTCAGGGCAGGAGTTTCATGGCAGGAGTTTCAGGGAATGAGATTCAGGGCATGAGTTTCAGGGCAGGAATTTCAGGGCATGAGATTCATGGCATGAGTTTCAGGGCATGAGTTTCAGGGCAGGAATTTCAGGTCATGACATTCAGGGCATGTGTTTTAGGGCAGGTGTTTCAGTGCAAGAGTTTGAGGGCATGAGATTCAGGGCATGAGTTTCAAGGCAAGAGATTCAGGGCTGGAGATTGAGGGCATGAGATTCGGAGCTTGAGTTTCAAGGCAGGTGTTCTAGGGCACGTGTTTCAGTGCAGGTGTTTCAGGGCAGGAGATTCAGAGCATGAGTTTCAGTGCATGAGTTTGAGAGCATGAGTTTCAGGGCATGAGATTCAGGACAGGAGTTTCAGGGCATGAGATTCAGGGCATGAGTTTCAGTGCAAGAGTTTCAGGGCATGAGATTCAGGGCATGAGTTTCAGGGCATGAGATTCAGGACAGGAGTTTTAGGGCATGTAATTCAGGGCATGAGTTTCTGTGAATGAGTTTCAGGACAGGAGTTTCAGGGCATGAGATTCAGAACATGATATTCTGGGCATGATTTTCAGGGCAGGAGTTTCCGGGCATGTAATTCAGGGCGTGAGTTTCAGGATATGAGATTCATGGCATGAGTTTCAGTGCAAGAGTTTCAGGGCATGAGATTCAGGGCATGAGATTCAGGACAGGAGTTTTAGGGCACGTAATTCAGGGCATGAGTTTCAGTGCATGAGTTTCAGGGCAGGATTTTCAGGGTATGAGATTTAGGGCATGAATTTCAGTGCAGGAGTTTCAGGGCATGAGATTCAGGGCATGAGTTTCAGGGCATGAGATTCAGGACAGGAGTTTCAGGGCATGAGTTTCAGGTCTGTGGTTTCAGGGCTTGAGATTCAGGGTAGCAGTTTCAGGGCAGGAGTTTCATGGCAGGAGTTTCAGGGAATGAGATTCAGGGCATGAGTTTCAGGGCAGGAATTTCAGGGCATGAGATTCATGGCATGAGTTTCAGGGCATGAGTTTCAGGGCAGGAATTTCAGGTCATGACATTCAGGGCATGTGTTTTAGGGCAGGTGTTTCAGTGCAAGAGTTTGAGGGCATGAGATTGAGGGCATGAGTTTCAAGGCAAGAGATTCAGGGCTGGAGATTGAGGGCATGAGATTCGGAGCTTGAGTTTCAAGGCAGGTGTTCTAGGGCACGTGTTTCAGTGCAGGTGTTTCAGGGCAGGAGATTCAGAGCATGAGTTTCAGTGCATGAGTTTGAGAGCATGAGTTTCAGGGCATGAGATTCAGGACAGGAGTTTCAGGGCATGAGATTTAGGGCATGAATTTCAGTGCAGGAGTTTCAGGGCATGAGATTCAGGGCATGAGTTTCAGGGCATGAGATTCAGGACAGGAGTTTCAGGGCATGAGTTTCAGGTCTGTGGTTTCAGGGCTTGAGATTCAGGGCAGCAGTTTCAGGGCAGGAGATTCAGGGCAGGAGATTCAGGCAGGTGTTTCAGTGCAAGAGTTTCAGTGCAAGAATTTCATGGCATGTCTTTCAGTGCATGAGTTTCAGGGCAGGAGTTTCATGGCAGGAGTTTCAGGGAATGAGATTCAGGGCATGAGTTTCAGGGCATGAGATTCAGGACAGGAGTTTTAGGGCATGTAATTCAGGGCATGAGTTTCAGTGCATGAGTTTCAGGACAGGAGTTTCAGGGCATGAGATTCAGAACATGATATTCTGGGCATGATTTTCAGGGCAGGAGTTTCCGGGCATGTAATTCAGGGCGTGAGTTTCAGGATATGAGATTCATGGCATGAGTTTCAGTGCAAGAGTTTCAGGGCATGAGATTCAGGGCATGAGATTCAGGACAGGAGTTTTAGGGCACGTAATTCAGGGCATGAGTTTCAGTGCATGAGTTTCAGGGCAGGATTTTCAGGGTATGAGATTTAGGGCATGAATTTCAGTGCAGGAGTTTCAGGGCATGAGATTCAGGGCATGAGTTTCAGGGCATGAGATTCAGGACAGGAGTTTCAGGGCATGAGTTTCAGGTCTGTGGTTTCAGGGCTTGAGATTCAGGGTA
The DNA here is from genome assembly GCF_030028105.1 of Mobula birostris. Classification (NCBI taxonomy): domain Eukaryota; kingdom Metazoa; phylum Chordata; class Chondrichthyes; order Myliobatiformes; family Myliobatidae; genus Mobula; species Mobula birostris. The sequence continues at coordinate 54,382 of NW_027278478.1, forward strand.
GCAGTTTCAGGGCAGGAGTTTCATGGCAGGAGTTTCAGGGAATGAGATTCAGGGCATGAGTTTCAGGGCAGGAATTTCAGGGCATGAGATTCATGGCATGAGTTTCAGGGCATGAGTTTCAGGGCAGGAATTTCAGGTCATGACATTCAGGGCATGTGTTTTAGGGCAGGTGTTTCAGTGCAAGAGTTTGAGGGCATGAGATTGAGGGCATGAGTTTCAAGGCAAGAGATTCAGGGCTGGAGATTGAGGGCATGAGATTCGGAGCTTGAGTTTCAAGGCAGGTGTTCTAGGGCACGTGTTTCAGTGCAGGTGTTTCAGGGCAGGAGATTCAGAGCATGAGTTTCAGTGCATGAGTTTGAGAGCATGAGTTTCAGGGCATGAGATTCAGGACAGGAGTTTCAGGGCATGAGATTCAGGGCATGAGTTTCAGTGCAAGAGTTTCAGGGCATGAGATTCAGGGCATGAGTTTCAGGGCATGAGATTCAGGACAGGAGTTTTAGGGCATGTAATTCAGGGCATGAGTTTCAGTGCATGAGTTTCAGGGCAGGATTTTCAGGGTATGAGATTTAGGGCATGAATTTCAGTGCAGGAGTTTCAGGGCATGAGATTCAGGGCATGAGTTTCAGGGCATGAGATTCAGGACAGGAGTTTCAGGGCATGAGTTTCAGGTCTGTGGTTTCAGGGCTTGAGATTCAGGGCAGCAGTTTCAGGGCAGGAGATTTAGGGCAGGAGATTCAGGCAGGTGTTTCAGTGCAAGAGTTTCAGTGCAAGAATTTCATGGCATGTCTTTCAGTGCATGAGTTTCAGGGCAGGAGTTTCAGAGCATGAGATTCAAGGCATGAGTTTCAGGGCAGGAGATTCACGGCTTGAGTTTAAGGTCATGAGATTTAGCGCATGAGATTCAGTGCATGAGTTTCAGGGCAGAAGTTTCAGGGCATGAGATTCAGGGCATGAGTTTCAGGGCAGGAGAATCAGGGCATGAGTTTCACGGCATGAGATTCAGGGCATGAGTTTCAGGGCAGGAGTTTTACGGCATGTAATTCAGGGCGTGAGTTTCAGGATATGAGATTCATGGCATGAGTTTCAGTGCAGGAGTTTCAGGGCATGAGATTCAGGACATGAGTTTCAGGGCATGAGATTCAGTACATGAGTTTCAGGGCATGAGTTTCAGGTCTGTGGTTTGCAGGCTTGAGATTCAGCGCAGCAGTTTCAGAGCAGCTGTTTCAGGGCATGAGATTCAGGGCATGAGTTTCAGGGCATGAGATTCAGGACAGGAGTTTTAGGGCATGTAATTCAGGGCATGAGTTTCAGTGCATGAGTTTCAGGGCAGGATTTTCAGGGTATGAGATTTAGGGCATGAATTTCAGTGCAGGAGTTTCAGGGCATGAGATTCAGGGCATGAGTTTCAGGGCATGAGATTCAGGACAGGAGTTTCAGGGCATGAGTTTCAGGTCTGTGGTTTCCGGGCTTGAGATTCAGCGCAGTAGTTTCAGAGCAGCAGTTTCAGGGCATGAGATTCAGGGCATGAGTTTCAGGGCATGAGTTTCAGTGCAGGAGAATCAGGGCTTGAGTTTCAGAGCATGAGATTCAGGGGATGAGTTTCAGTGCATGAATTTCAGGGCATGAGATTCAGGGCATGAGATTCAGGGCATGATTTTCAGGACAGGAGATTCAGGGCATGAGTTTCAGTGCATGAGTTTGAGGGCAGGAGTTTCACGGCATGAGATTCAGGGCATGAGTTTCAGGGCATGAGATTCAGGACGTGAGTTTCAGGGCATGAGTTTCAGGTCTGTGGTTTCAGGGCTTGAGATTCAGGGTAGCAGTTTCAGGGCAGGAGTTTCATGCAGGAGTTTCAGGGCATGAGATTCAGGGCATGAGTTTCAGGGCAGGAATTTCAGGGCATGAGATTCATGGCATGAGTTTCAGGGCATGAGTTTCAGGGCAGGAATTTCAGGTCATGACATTCAGGGCATGTGTTTTAGGGCAGGTGTTTCAGTTCAAGAGTTTGAGGGCATGAGATTCAGGGCATGAGTTTCAAGGCAAGAGATTCAGGGCTGGAGATTGAGGGCATGAGATTCGGAGCTTGAGTTTCAAGGCAGGTGTTTTAGGGCACGTGTTTCAGTGCAGGTGTTTCAGGGCAGGAGATTCAGAGCATGAGTTTCAGTGCATGAATTTGAGAGCATGAGTTTCAGGGCATGAGATTCAGGACAGGAGTTTCAGGGCATGAGATTCGGGGCTTGAGTTTCAAGGCAGGTGTTTTAGGGCACGTGTTTCGGTGTAGGAGTTTCATTGCAGGAGATTCCGAGCATGAGTTTCAATGCATGAGTTTGAGGGCATGAGTTTCAGGGCAGGAGTTTCAGGGCATGTAATTCAGGGCGTGAGTTTCAGGATATGAGATTCAGGGCATGAGTTTCAGGGCATGAGAACTGGACAGGAGTTTCAGGGCATGAGATTCAGGGCATGAGTTTCAGTGCATGAGTTTCAGGGCATGATTTTCAGTGAAGGAGTTTCAGGGCATGTGATTCAGGGCATGAATTTCAGGATATGAGATTCATGGCATGATATTCAGTGCAGCAGTTTCAGGGATGAGATTCAGGGCATGAGTTTCAGGGCATGTGATTCAGGACAGGAGTTTGAAGGCATGAGATTCAGGGCATGAGTTTCAGTGCATGGGTTTGAGGGCAGGAGTTTCAGGGCATGAGATTCAGGACATGAGCTTCAGGGCATGAAATTCAGTACATGAGTTTCAGGGCATGAGTTTCAGGTCTGTGGTTTCCGGGCTTGAGATTCAGCGCAGCAGTTTCAGAGCAGCAGTTTCAGGGCATGAGATTCAGGGCATGAGTTTCAGGACATGAGTTTCAGGGCATGAGATTCAGGGCATGAGTTTCAGTGCATGAGTTTCAGGGCATGATTTTCAGTGAAGGAGTTTCAGGGCATGTGATTCAGGGCATGAGTTTCAGGATATGAGATTCATGGCATGATATTCAGTGTAGCAGTGTCAGGGATGAGATTCAGGGCATGAGTTTCAGGGCATGTGATTCAGGACAGGAGTTTGAAGGCATGAGATTCAGGGCATGAGTTTCAGTGCATGGGTTTGAGGGCAGGAGTTTCAGGGCATGAGATTCAGGACATGAGTTTCAGGGCATGAGTTTCAGGTCTGTGGTTTCCGGGCTTGAGATTCAGCGCAGCAGTTTCAGAGCAGCAGTTTCAGGGCATGAGATTCAGGGCATGAGTTTCAGGGCAGGATTTTCAGGGTATGAGATTTAGGGCATGAATTTCAGTGCAGGAGTTTCAGGGCATGAGATTCAGGGCATGAGTTTCAGGGCATGAGATTCAGGACAGGAGTTTCAGGGCATGAGTTTCAGGTCTGTGGTTTCAGGGCTTGAGATTCAGGGTAGCAGTTTCAGGGCAGGAGTTTCATGGCAGGAGTTTCAGGGAATGAGATTCAGGGCATGAGTTTCAGGGCAGGAATTTCAGGGCATGAGATTCATGGCATGAGTTTCAGGGCATGAGTTTCAGGGCAGGAATTTCAGGTCATGACATTCAGGGCATGTGTTTTAGGGCAGGTGTTTCAGTGCAAGAGTTTGAGGGCATGAGATTCAGGGCATGAGTTTCAAGGCAAGAGATTCAGGGCTGGAGATTGAGGGCATGAGATTCGGAGCTTGAGTTTCAAGGCAGGTGTTCTAGGGCACGTGTTTCAGTGCAGGTGTTTCAGGGCAGGAGATTCAGAGCATGAGTTTCAGTGCATGAGTTTCAGGGCATGAGATTCAGGACAGGAGTTTCAGGGCATGAGATTCAGGGCATGAGTTTCAGTGCAAGAGTTTCAGGGCATGAGATTCAGGGCATGAGTTTCAGGGCATGAGATTCAGGACAGGAGTTTTAGGGCATGTAATTCAGGGCATGAGTTTCAGTGCATGAGTTTCAGGACAGGAGTTTCAGGGCATGAGATTCAGAACATGATATTCTGGGCATGATTTTCAGGGCAGGAGTTTCCGGGCATGTAATTCAGGGCGTGAGTTTCAGGATATGAGATTCATGGCATGAGTTTCAGTGCAAGAGTTTCAGGGCATGAGATTCAGGGCATGAGATTCAGGACAGGAGTTTTAGGGCACGTAATTCAGGGCATGAGTTTCAGTGCATGAGTTTCAGGGCAGGATTTTCAGGGTATGAGATTTAGGGCATGAATTTCAGTGCAGGAGTTTCAGGGCATGAGATTCAGGGCATGAGTTTCAGGGCATGAGATTCAGGACAGGAGTTTCAGGGCATGAGTTTCAGGTCTGTGGTTTCAGGGCTTGAGATTCAGGGTAGCAGTTTCAGGGCAGGAGTTTCATGGCAGGAGTTTCAGGGAATGAGATTCAGGGCATGAGTTTCAGGGCAGGAATTTCAGGGCATGAGATTCATGGCATGAGTTTCAGGGCATGAGTTTCAGGGCAGGAATTTCAGGTCATGACATTCAGGGCATGTGTTTTAGGGCAGGTGTTTCAGTGCAAGAGTTTGAGGGCATGAGATTCAGGGCATGAGTTTCAAGGCAAGAGATTCAGGGCTGGAGATTGAGGGCATGAGATTCGGAGCTTGAGTTTCAAGGCAGGTGTTCTAGGGCACGTGTTTCAGTGCAGGTGTTTCAGGGCAGGAGATTCAGAGCATGAGTTTCAGTGCATGAGTTTGAGAGCATGAGTTTCAGGGCATGAGATTCAGGACAGGAGTTTCAGGGCATGAGATTCAGGGCATGAGTTTCAGTGCAAGAGTTTCAGGGCACGAGATTCAGGGCATGAGTTTCAGGGCATGAGATTCAGGACAGGAGTTTTAGGGCATGTAATTCAGGGCATGAGTTTCAGTGCATGAGTTTCAGGGCAGGATTTTCAGGGTATGAGATTTAGGGCATGAATTTCAGTGCAGGAGTTTCAGGGCATGAGATTCAGGGCATGAGTTTCAGGGCATGAGATTCAGGACAGGAGTTTCAGGGCATGAGTTTCAGGTCTGTGGTTTCAGGGCTTGAGATTCAGGGCAGCAGTTTCAGGGCAGGAGATTCAGGGCAGGAGATTCAGGCAGGTGTTTCAGTGCAAGAGTTTCAGTGCAAGAATTTCATGGCATGTCTTTCAGTGCATGAGTTTCAGGGCAGGAGTTTCAGAGCATGAGATTCAAGGCATGAGTTTCAGGGCAGGAGATTCACGGCTTGAGTTTAAGGTCATGAGATTTAGCGCATGAGATTCAGTGCATGAGTTTCAGGGCAGAAGTTTCAGGGCATGAGATTCAGGGCATGAGTTTCAGGGCAGGAGAATCAGGGCATGAGTTTCACGGCATGAGATTCAGGGCATGAGTTTCAGGGCAGGAGTTTTACGGCATGTAATTCAGGGCGTGAGTTTCAGGATATGAGATTCATGGCATGAGTTTCAGTGCAGGAGTTTCAGGGCATGAGATTCAGGACATGAGTTTCAGGGCATGAGATTCAGTACATGAGTTTCAGGGCATGAGTTTCAGGTCTGTGGTTTGCAGGCTTGAGATTCAGCGCAGCAGTTTCAGAGCAGCTGTTTCAGGGCATGAGATTCAGGGCATGAGTTTCAGGGCATGAGATTCAGGACAGGAGTTTTAGGGCATGTAATTCAGGGCATGAGTTTCAGTGCATGAGTTTCAGGGCAGGATTTTCAGGGTATGAGATTTAGGGCATGAATTTCAGTGCAGGAGTTTCAGGGCATGAGATTCAGGGCATGAGTTTCAGGGCATGAGATTCAGGACAGGAGTTTCAGGGCATGAGTTTCAGGTCTGTGGTTTCCGGGCTTGAGATTCAGCGCAGTAGTTTCAGAGCAGCAGTTTCAGGGCATGAGATTCAGGGCATGAGTTTCAGGGCATGAGTTTCAGGGCAGGAGAATCAGGGCTTGAGTTTCAGAGCATGAGATTCAGGGGATGAGTTTCAGTGCATGAATTTCAGGGCATGAGATTCAGGGCATGAGATTCAGGGCATGATTTTCAGGACAGGAGATTCAGGGCATGAGTTTCAGTGCATGAGTTTGAGGGCAGGAGTTTCACGGCATGAGATTCAGGGCATGAGTTTCAGGGCATGAGATTCAGGACGTGAGTTTCAGGGCATGAGTTTCAGGTCTGTGGTTTCAGGGCTTGAGATTCAGGGTAGCAGTTTCAGGGCAGGAGTTTCATGCAGGAGTTTCAGGGCATGAGATTCAGGGCATGAGTTTCAGGGCAGGAATTTCAGGGCATGAGATTCATGGCATGAGTTTCAGGGCATGAGTTTCAGGGCAGGAATTTCAGGTCATGACATTCAGGGCATGTGTTTTAGGGCAGGTGTTTCAGTTCAAGAGTTTGAGGGCATGAGATTCAGGGCATGAGTTTCAAGGCAAGAGATTCAGGGCTGGAGATTGAGGGCATGAGATTCGGAGCTTGAGTTTCAAGGCAGGTGTTTTAGGGCACGTGTTTCAGTGCAGGTGTTTCAGGGCAGGAGATTCAGAGCATGAGTTTCAGTGCATGAATTTGAGAGCATGAGTTTCAGGGCATGAGATTCAGGACAGGAGTTTCAGGGCATGAGATTCGGGGCTTGAGTTTCAAGGCAGGTGTTTTAGGGCACGTGTTTCGGTGTAGGAGTTTCATTGCAGGAGATTCCGAGCATGAGTTTCAATGCATGAGTTTGAGGGCATGAGTTTCAGGGCAGGAGTTTCAGGGCATGTAATTCAGGGCGTGAGTTTCAGGATATGAGATTCAGGGCATGAGTTTCAGGGCATGAGAACTGGACAGGAGTTTCAGGGCATGAGATTCAGGGCATGAGTTTCAGTGCATGAGTTTCAGGGCATGATTTTCAGTGAAGGAGTTTCAGGGCATGTGATTCAGGGCATGAATTTCAGGATATGAGATTCATGGCATGATATTCAGTGCAGCAGTTTCAGGGATGAGATTCAGGGCATGAGTTTCAGGGCATGTGATTCAGGACAGGAGTTTGAAGGCATGAGATTCAGGGCATGAGTTTCAGTGCATGGGTTTGAGGGCAGGAGTTTCAGGGCATGAGATTCAGGACATGAGCTTCAGGGCATGAAATTCAGTACATGAGTTTCAGGGCATGAGTTTCAGGTCTGTGGTTTCCGGGCTTGAGATTCAGCGCAGCAGTTTCAGAGCAGCAGTTTCAGGGCATGAGATTCAGGGCATGAGTTTCAGGACATGAGTTTCAGGGCATGAGATTCAGGGCATGAGTTTCAGTGCATGAGTTTCAGGGCATGATTTTCAGTGAAGGAGTTTCAGGGCATGTGATTCAGGGCATGAGTTTCAGGATATGAGATTCATGGCATGATATTCAGTGTAGCAGTGTCAGGGATGAGATTCAGGGCATGAGTTTCAGGGCATGTGATTCAGGACAGGAGTTTGAAGGCATGAGATTCAGGGCATGAGTTTCAGTGCATGGGTTTGAGGGCAGGAGTTTCAGGGCATGAGATTCAGGACACGAGTTTCAGGGCATGAGTTTCAGGTCTGTGGTTTCCGGGCTTGAGATTCAGCGCAGCAGTTTCAGAGCAGCAGTTTCAGGGCATGAGATTCAGGGCATGAGTTTCAGGGCATGAGTTTCAGGGCAGGAGAATCAGGGCTTGAGTTTCAGAGCATGAGATTCAGGGGATGAGTTTCAGTGCATGAATTTCAGGGCATGAGATTCAGGGCATGAGATTCAGGGCATGATTTTCAGGACAGGAGATTCAGGGCATGAGTTTCAGTGCATGAGTTTGAGGGCAGGAGTTTCACGGCATGAGATTCAGGGCATGAGTTTCAGGGCATGAGATTCAGGACGTGAATTTCAGGGCAGGAGTTTCAGAGCATGAGATTCAGGACAGGAGTTTCAGGGCATGAGATTCAGAACATGATATTCTGGGCATGATTTTCAGGGCAGGAGTTTCCGGGCATGTAATTCAGGGCGTGAGTTTCAGGATATGAGATTCATGGCATGAGTTTCAGTGCAAGAGTTTCAGGGCATGAGATTCAGGGCATGAGATTCAGGACAGGAGTTTTAGGGCACGTAATTCAGGGCATGAGTTTCAGTGCATGAGTTTCAGGGCAGGATTTTCAGGGTATGAGATTTAGGGCATGAATTTCAGTGCAGGAGTTTCAGGGCATGAGATTCAGGGCATGAGTTTCAGGGCATGAGATTCAGGACAGGAGTTTCAGGGCATGAGTTTCAGGTCTGTGGTTTCAGGGCTTGAGATTCAGGGTAGCAGTTTCAGGGCAGGAGTTTCATGGCAGGAGTTTCAGGGAATGAGATTCAGGGCATGAGTTTCAGGGCAGGAATTTCAGGGCATGAGATTCATGGCATGAGTTTCAGGGCATGAGTTTCAGGGCAGGAATTTCAGGTCATGACATTCAGGGCATGTGTTTTAGGGCAGGTGTTTCAGTGCAAGAGTTTGAGGGCATGAGATTCAGGGCATGAGTTTCAAGGCAAGAGATTCAGGGCTGGAGATTGAGGGCATGAGATTCGGAGCTTGAGTTTCAAGGCAGGTGTTCTAGGGCACGTGTTTCAGTGCAGGTGTTTCAGGGCAGGAGATTCAGAGCATGAGTTTCAGTGCATGAGTTTGAGAGCATGAGTTTCAGGGCATGAGATTCAGGACAGGAGTTTCAGGGCATGAGATTCAGGGCATGAGTTTCAGTGCAAGAGTTTCAGGGCATGAGATTCAGGGCATGAGTTTCAGGGCATGAGATTCAGGACAGGAGTTTTAGGGCATGTAATTCAGGGCATGAGTTTCAGTGCATGAGTTTCAGGACAGGAGTTTCAGGGCATGAGATTCAGAACATGATATTCTGGGCATGATTTTCAGGGCAGGAGTTTCCGGGCATGTAATTCAGGGCGTGAGTTTCAGGATATGAGATTCATGGCATGAGTTTCAGTGCAAGAGTTTCAGGGCATGAGATTCAGGGCATGAGATTCAGGACAGGAGTTTTAGGGCACGTAATTCAGGGCATGAGTTTCAGTGCATGAGTTTCAGGGCAGGATTTTCAGGGTATGAGATTTAGGGCATGAATTTCAGTGCAGGAGTTTCAGGGCATGAGATTCAGGGCATGAGTTTCAGGGCATGAGATTCAGGACAGGAGTTTCAGGGCATGAGTTTCAGGTCTGTGGTTTCAGGGCTTGAGATTCAGGGTAGCAGTTTCAGGGCAGGAGTTTCATGGCAGGAGTTTCAGGGAATGAGATTCAGGGCATGAGTTTCAGGGCAGGAATTTCAGGGCATGAGATTCATGGCATGAGTTTCAGGGCATGAGTTTCAGGGCAGGAATTTCAGGTCATGACATTCAGGGCATGTGTTTTAGGGCAGGTGTTTCAGTGCAAGAGTTTGAGGGCATGAGATTCAGGGCATGAGTTTCAAGGCAAGAGATTCAGGGCTGGAGATTGAGGGCATGAGATTCGGAGCTTGAGTTTCAAGGCAGGTGTTCTAGGGCACGTGTTTCAGTGCAGGTGTTTCAGGGCAGGAGATTCAGAGCATGAGTTTCAGGGCATGAGTTTGAGAGCATGAGTTTCAGGGCATGAGATTCAGGACAGGAGTTTCAGGGCATGAGATTCAGGGCATGAGTTTCAGTGCAAGAGTTTCAGGGCATGAGATTCAGGGCATGAGTTTCAGGGCATGAGATTCAGGACAGGAGTTTTAGGGCATGTAATTCAGGGCATGAGTTTCAGTGCATGAGTTTCAGGGCAGGATTTTCAGGGTATGAGATTTAGGGCATGAATTTCAGTGCAGGAGTTTCAGGGCATGAGATTCAGGGCATGAGTTTCAGGGCATGAGATTCAGGACAGGAGTTTCAGGGCATGAGTTTCAGGTCTGTGGTTTCAGGGCTTGAGTTTCAGGGCAGCAGTTTCAGGGCAGGAGATTCAGGGCAGGAGATTCAGGCAGGTGTTTCAGTGCAAGAGTTTCAGTGCAAGAATTTCATGGCATGTCTTTCAGTGCATGAGTTTCAGGGCAGGAGTTTCAGAGCATGAGATTCAAGGCATGAGTTTCAGGGCAGGAGATTCACGGCTTGAGTTTAAGGTCATGAGATTTAGCGCATGAGATTCAGTGCATGAGTTTCAGGGCAGAAGTTTCAGGGCATGAGATTCAGGGCATGAGTTTCAGGGCAGGAGAATCAGGGCATGAGTTTCACGGCATGAGATTCAGGGCATGAGTTTCAGGGCAGGAGTTTTACGGCATGTAATTCAGGGCGTGAGTTTCAGGATATGAGATTCATGGCATGAGTTTCAGTGCAGGAGTTTCAGGGCATGAGATTCAGGACATGAGTTTCAGGGCATGAGATTCAGTACATGAGTTTCAGGGCATGAGTTTCAGGTCTGTGGTTTGCAGGCTTGAGATTCAGCGCAGCAGTTTCAGAGCAGCAGTTTCAGGGCATGAGTTTCAGGGCAGGAGAATCAGGGCTTGAGTTTCAGAGCATGAGATTCAGGGGATGAGTTTCAGTGCATGAATTTCAGAGCATGAGATTCAGGTCATGAGATTTAGAGCATGATTTTCAGGACAGGAGATTCAGGGCATGAGTTTCAGGGCATGTGATTCAGTGCATGAGTGTCAGGGCATGAGATTCAGGACATGACTTTCAGGGCATGAGTTTCAGGTCTGTGGCTTCAGGGCTTGAGATTCAGGGCAGCAGTTTCAGGGCAGGAGTTCATGGTAGGAGTTTCAGGGCAGGAATTTCAGGCATGAGATTCATGGCATGAGTTTCAGGGCATGAGTTTCAGGGCAGGAATTTCAGGGCATGACATTCAGGGCATGTGTTTTAGGGCACGTGTTTCAGTGCAAGAGTTTGAGGGCATGAGATTCAGGGCATGAGTTTCAAGGCAAGAGATTCAGGGCAGGAGATTCAGGCCATGAGATTCGGGCTTGAGTTTCAAGGCAGGTGTTTTAGGGCACGTGTTTCGGTGTAGGAGTTTCATTGCAGGAGATTCCGAGCATGAGTTTCAGTGCATGAGTTTGAGGGCATGAGTTTCAGGGCAGGAGTTTCAGGGCATGTAATTCAGGGCGTGAGTTTCAGGATATGAGATTCAGGGCATGAAGTTCAGGGCATGAGATCTGGACAGGAGTTTCAGGGCATGAGATTCAGGGCATGAGTTTCAGTGCATGAGTTTCAGGGCATGATTTTCAGTGAAGGAGTTTCAGGCATGTGATTCAGGGCATGAATTTCAGGATATGAGATTCATGGCATGATATTCAGTGCAGCAGTTTCAGGGATGAGATTCAGGGCATGAGTTTCAGGGCATGTGATTCAGGACAGGAGTTTGAAGGCATGAGATTCAGGGCATGAGTTTCAGTGCATGGGTTTGAGGGCAGGAGTTTCAGGGCATGAGATTCAGGACATGAGTTTCAGGGCATGAAATTCAGTACATGAGTTTCAGGGCATGAGTTTTCAGGTCTGTGGTTTCCGGGCTTGAGATTCAGCGCAGCAGTTTCAGAGCAGCAGTTTCAGGGGCATGAGATTCAGGGCATGAGTTTCAGGACATGAGTTTCAGGGCATGAGATTCAGGGCATGAGTTTCAGTGCATGAGTTTCAGGGCATGATTTTCAGTGAAGGAGTTTCAGGGCATGTGATTCAGGGCATGAGTTTGAGGATATGAGATTCATGGCATGATATTCAGTGTAGCAGTGTCGGGGATGAGATTCAGGGCAGTTTCAGGGCATGTGATTCAGGACAGGAGTTTGAAGGCATGAGATTCAGGGCATGAGATTCAGTGCATGGGTTTGAGGGCAGGAGTTTCAGGGCATGAGATTCAGGACATGAGTTTCAGGGCATGAGATTCAGTACATGAGTTTCAGGGCATGAGTTTCAGGTCTGTGGTTTCCGGTCTTGAGATTCAGCGCAGCAGTTTCAGAGCAGCAGTTTCAGGGCATGAGATTCAGGGCATGAGTTTCAGGGCATGAGTTTCAGGGCAGGAGAATCAGGGCTTGAGTTTCAGAGCATGAGATTCAGGGGATGAGTTTCAGTGCATGAATTTCAGGGCATGAGATTCAGGGCATGAGATTCAGGGCGTGATTTTCAGGACAGGAGATTCAGGGCATGCGTTTCAGTGCATGCGTTTGAGGGCAGGAGTTTCACGGCATGAGATTCAGGGCATGAGTTTCAGGGCATGAGATTCAGGGCATGAGTTTCAAGGCAAGAGATTCAGGGCTGGAGATTGAGGGCATGAGATTCGGAGCTTGAGTTTCAAGGCAGGTGTTTTAGGGCACGTGTTTCCGTGCAGGTGTTTCAGGGCAGGAGATTCAGAGCATGAGTTTCAGTGCATGAGTTTGAGAGCATGAGTTTCAGGGCATGAGATTCAGGACAGGAGTTTCAGGGCATGAGATTCGGGGCTTGAGTTTCAAGGCAGGTGTTTTAGGGCACGTGTTTCGGTGTAGGAGTTTCATTGCAGGAGATTCCGAGCATGAGTTTCAGTGCATGAGTTTGAGGGCATGAGTTTCAGGGCAGGAGTTTCAGGGCATGTAATTCAGGGCGTGAGTTTCAGGATATGAGATTCAGGGCATGAGTTTCAGGGCATGAGATCTGGACAGGAGTTTCAGGGCATGAGATTCAGGGCATGAGTTTCAGTGCATGAGTTTCAGGGCATGATTTTCAGTGAAGGAGTTTCAGGGCATGTGATTCAGGGCATGAATTTCAGGATATGAGATTCATGGCTTGATATTCAGTGCAGCAGTTTCAGGGATGAGATTCAGGGCATGAGTTTCAGGGCATGTGATTCAGGACAGGAGTTTGAAGGCATGAGATTCAGGGCATGAGTTTCAGTGCATGGGTTTGAGGGCAGGAGTTTCAGGGCATGAGATTCAGGACATGAGTTTCAGGGCATGAAATTCAGTACATGAGTTTCAGGGCATGAGTTTCAGGTCTGTGGTTTCCGGGCTTGAGATTCAGCGCAGCAGTTTCAGAGCAGCAGTTTCAGGGCATGAGATTCAGGGCATGAGTTTCAGGACATGAGTTTCAGGGCATGAGATTCAGGGCATGAGTTTCAGTGCATGAGTTTCAGGGCATGATTTTCAGTGAAGGAGTTTCAGGGCATGTGATTCAGGGCATGAGTTTCAGGATATGAGATTCATGGCATGATATTCAGTGTAGCAGTGTCAGGGATGAGATTCAGGGCATGAGTTTCAGGGCATGTGATTCAGGACAGGAGTTTGAAGGCATGAGATTCAGGGCATGAGTTTCAGTGCATGGGTTTGAGGTCAGGAGTTTCAGGGCATGAGATTCAGGACATGAGTTTCAGGGCATGAGTTTCAGGTCTGTGGTTTCCGGGCTTGAGATTCAGCGCAGCAGTTTCAGAGCAGCAGTTTCAGGGCATGAGATTCAGGGCATGAGCTTCAGGGCATGAGTTTCAGGGCAGGAGAATCAGGGCTTGAGTTTCAGAGCATGAGATTCAGGGGATGAGTTTCAGTGCATGAATTTCAGGGCATGAGATTCAGGGCATGAGATTCAGGGCATGATTTTCAGGACAGGAGATTCAGGGCATGAGTTTCAGTGCATGAGTTTGAGGGCAGGAGTTTCACGGCATGAGATTCAGGGCATGAGTTTCAGGGCATGAGATTCAGGACGTGAGTTTCAGGGCATGAGTTTCAGGTCTGTGGTTTCAGGGCTTGAGCTTCAGGGTAGCAGTTTCAGGGCAGGAGTTTCATGCAGGAGTTTCAGGGCATGAGATTCAGGGCATGAGTTTCAGCGCAGGAATTTCAGGGCATGAGATTCATGGCATGAGTTTCAGGGCATGAGTTTCAGGGCAGGAATTTCAGGGCATGACATTCAGGGCATGTGTTTTAGGGCAGGTGTTTCAGTGCAAGAGTTTGAGGGCATGAGATTCAGGGCATGAGTTTCAGTGCATGAGTTTGAGAGCATGAGTTTCAGGGCATGAGATTCAGGACAGGAGTTTCAGGGCATGAGATTCAGGGCATGAGTTTCAGTGCATGAGTTTCAGGGCATGAGTTTCACGGCATGAGATTCAGTGCATGAGTTTCAGGGCATGAGCTTCAGCTCATGAGATTCACGACATGAGTTTCAGGGCATGGGTTTCAGGTCTGTGGTTTCAGGGCTTGAGATTCAGGGCAGCAGTTTCAGGGCAGGAGATTCAGAGCATGAATTTCAGGGCAGGAGTTTCAGAGCATGAGATTCAGGACAGGAGTTTCAGGGCATGAGATTCAGGACATGATATTCTGGGCATGATTTTCAGGGCAGGAGTTTCCGGGCATGTAATTCAGGGCGTGAGTTTCAGGATATGAGATTCATGGCATGAGTTTCAGTGCAAGAGTTTCAGGGCATGAGATTCAGGGCATGAGATTCAGGACAGGAGTTTTGGGGCACGTAATTCAGGGCATGAGTTTCAGTGCATGAGTTTCAGGGCAGGATTTTCAGGGTATGAGATTTAGGGCATGAATTTCAGTGCAGGAGTTTCAGGGCATGAGGTTCAGGGCATGAGTTTCAGGGCATGAGATTCAGGACAGGAGTTTCAGGGCATGAGTTTCAGGTCTGTGGTTTCAGGGCTTGAGATTCAGGGTAGCAGTTTCAGGGCAGGAGTTTCATGGCAGGAGTTTCAGGGAATGAGATTCAGGGCATGAGTTTCAGGGCATGAGATTCATGGCATGAGTTTCAGGGCATGAGTTTCAGGGCAGGAATTTCAGGTCATGACATTCAGGGCATGTGTTTTAGGGCAGGTGTTTCAGTGCAAGAGTTTGAGGGCATGAGATTCATTGCATGAGTTTCAAGGCAAGAGATTCAGGGCTGGAGATTGAGGGCATGAGATTCGGAGCTTGAGTTTGAAGGCAGGTGTTTTAGGGCACGTGTTTCAGTGCAGGTGTTTCAGGGCAGGAGATTCAGAGCATGAGTTTCAGTGCATGAGTTTGAGAGCATGAGTTTCAGGGCATGAGATTCAGGACAGGAGTTTCAGGGCATGAGATTCAGGGCATGAGTTTCAGTGCAAGAGTTTCAGGGCATGAGATTCAGGGCATGAGTTTCAGGGCATGAGATTCAGGACAGGAGTTTTAGGGCATGTAATTCAGGGCATGAGTTTCAGTGCATGAGATTCAGGGCAGGATTTTCAGGGTATGAGATTTAGGGCATGAATTTCAGTGCAAGAGTTCAGGGCATGAGATTCAGGGCATGAGTTTCAGGGCATGAGATTCAGGACAGGAGTTTCAGGGCATGAGTTTCAGGTCTGTGGTTTCAGGGCTTGAGATTCAGGGCAGCAGTTTCAGGGCAGGAGATTTAGGGCAGGAGATTCAGGCAGGTGTTTCAGTGCAAGAGTTTCAGTGCAAGAATTTCATGGCATGTCTTTCAGTGCATGAGTTTCAGGGCAGGAGTTTCAGAGCATGAGATTCAAGGCATGAGTTTCAGGGCAGGAGATTCACGGCTTGAGTTTAAGGTCATGAGATTTAGCGCATGAGATTCAGTGCATGAGTTTCAGGGCAGAAGTTTCAGGGCATGAGATTCAGGGCATGAGTTTCAGGGCAGGAGAATCAGGGCATGAGTTTCACGGCATGAGATTCAGGGCATGAGTTTCAGGGCAGGAGTTTTACGGCATGTAATTCAGGGCGTGAGTTTCAGGATATGAGATTCATGGCATGAGTTTCAGTGCAGGAGTTTCAGGGCATGAGATTCAGGACATGAGTTTCAGGGCATGAGATTCAGTACATGAGTTTCAGGGCATGAGTTTCAGGTCTGTGGTTTGCAGGCTTGAGATTCAGCGCAGCAGTTTCAGAGCAGCAGTTTCAGGGCATGAGATTCAGGGCATGAGTTTCAGGGCATGAGTTTCAGGGCAGGAGAATCAGGGCTTGAGTTTCGGAGCATGAGATTCAGGGGATGAGTTTCAGTGCATGAATTTCAGAGCATGAGATTCAGGGCATGAGATTCAGAGCATGATTTTGAGGACAGGAGATTCAGGGCATGAGTTTCAGGGCATGAGATTCAGGGCATGAGTGTCAGGGCATGAGATTCAGGACATGACTTTCAGGGCATGAGTTTCAGGTCTGTGGTTTCAGGGCTTGAGATTCAGGGCAGCAGTTTCAGGGCAGGAGTTCATGGTAGGAGTTTCAGAGCATGAGATTCAGGGCATGAGTTTCAGGGCAGGAATTTCAGGACATGAGATTCATGGCATGAGTTTCAGGGCATGAGTTTCAGGGCAGGAATTTCAGGTCATGACATTCAGGGCATGTGTTTTAGGGCAGGTGTTTCAGTGCAAGAGTTTGAGGGCATGAGATTCAGGGCATGAGTTTCAAGGCAAGACATTCAGGGCTGGAGATTGAGGGCATGAGATTCGGAGCTTGAGTTTCAAGGCAGGAGTTTTAGGGCACGTGTTTCAGTGCAGGTGTTTCAGGGCAGGAGATTCAGAGCATGAGTTTCAGTGCATGAGTTTGAGAGCATGAGTTTCAGGGCATGAGATTCAGGACAGGAGTTTCAGGGCATGAGATTCAGGGCATGAGTTTCAGTGCAAGAGTTTCAGGGCATGAGATTCAGGGCGTGAGTTTCAGGGCATGAGATTCAGGACAGGAGTTTTAGGGCATGTAATTCAGGGCATGAGTTTCAGTGCATGAGATTCAGGGCAGGATTTTCAGGGTATGAGATTTAGGGCATGAATTTCAGTGCAGGAGTTTCAGGGCATGAGTTTCTGGTCTGTGGTTTCAGGGCTTGAGATTCAGGGCAGCAGTTTCAGGGCAGGAGATTTAGGGCAGGAGATTCAGGCAGGTGTTTCAGTGCAAGAGTTTCAGTGCAAGAATTTCATGGCATGTCTTTCAGTGCATGAGTTTCAGGGCAGGAGATTCACGGCTTGAGTTTAAGGTCATGAGATTTAGCGCATGAGATTCAGTGCATGAGTTTCAGGGCAGAAGTTTCAGGGCAGGAGAATCAGGGCATGAGTTTCACGGCATGAGATTCAGGGCATGAGTTTCAGAGCAGGAGTTTTACGGCATGTAATTCAGGGCGTGAGTTTCAGGATATGAGATTCATGGCATGAGTTTCAGTGCAGGAGTTTCAGGCCATGAGATTCAGGACATGAGTTTCAGGGCATGAGATTCAGTACATGAGTTTCAGGGCATGAGTTTCAGGTCTGTGGTTTGCAGGCTTGAGATTCAGCGCAGCAGTTTCAGAGCAGCAGTTTCAGGGCATGAGATTCAGGGCATGAGTTTCAGGGCAGGAGAATCAGGGCTTGAGTTTCAGAGCATGAGATTCAGGGGATGAGTTTCAGTGCATGAATTTCAGGGCATGAGATTCAGGGCATGAGATTCAGAGCATGATTTTCAGGACAGGAGATTCAGGGCATGAGTTTCAGGGCATGAGATTCAGGGCATGAGTGTCAGGGCATGAGATTCAGGACATGACTTTCAGGGCATGAGTTTCAGGTCTGTGGTTTCAGGGCTTGAGATTCAGGGCAGCAGTTTCAGGGCAGGAGTTCATGGTAGGAGTTTCAGGGCATGAGATTCAGGGCATGAGTTTCAGGGCAGGAATTTCAGGGCATGAGATTCAGGGCATGAGTTTCAGGGCATGAGATTCAGGGCAGGAATTTCAGGGCATGTGATTCAGGGCATGAGTTTCGGGGCAGATGATTCAGGACAGGAGTTTTAGGGCATGTGAACAGGGCATGAGTTTCAGAGCAGGAGTTTCAGGGAATGAGATTTAGGGCATGAGTTTCAGGGCAGGAGATTCAGGGTTTGAGTTTCAGGGCATGATATTCAGGGCATGAGTTTCAGGGCATGAGTTTCAGAGCAGTAGTTTCAGGGCATGAGGTTCAGGGCATGAGTTTCAGGGCATGAGATTCAGGACAGGAGTTTCAGGGCATGAGTTTCAGGTCTGTGGTTTCAGGGCTTGAGATTCAGGGTAGCAGTTTCAGGGCAGGAGTTTCATGGCAGGAGTTTCAGGGAATGAGATTCAGGGCATGAGTTTCAGGGCAGGAATTTCAGGGCATGAGATTCATGGCATGAGTTTCAGGGCATGAGTTTCAGGGCAGGAATTTCAGCTCATGACATTCAGGGCATGTGTTTTAGGGCAGGTGTTTCAGTGCAAGAGTTTGAGGGCATGAGATTCATTGCATGAGTTTCAAGGCAAGAGATTCAGGGCTGGAGATTGAGGGCATGAGATTCGGAGCTTGAGTTTGAAGGCAGGTGTTTTAGGGCACGTGTTTCAGTGCAGGTGTTTCAGGGCAGGAGATTCAGAGCATGAGTTTCAGTGCATGAGTTTGAGAGCATGAGTTTCAGGGCATGAGATTCAGGACAGGAGTTTCAGGGCATGAGATTCAGGGCATGAGTTTCAGTGCAAGAGTTTCAGGGCATGAGATTCAGGGCATGAGTTTCAGGGCATGAGATTCAGGACAGGAGTTTTAGGGCATGTAATTCAGGGCATGAGTTTCAGTGCATGAGATTCAGGGCAGGATTTTCAGGGTATGAGATTTAGGGCATGAATTTCAGTGCAAGAGTTCAGGGCATGAGATTCAGGGCATGAGTTTCAGGGCATGAGATTCAGGACAGGAGTTTCAGGGCATGAGTTTCAGGTCTGTGGTTTCAGGGCTTGAGATTCAGGGCAGCAGTTTCAGGGCAGGAGATTTAGGGCAGGAGATTCAGGCAGGTGTTTCAGTGCAAGAGTTTCAGTGCAAGAATTTCATGGCATGTCTTTCAGTGCATGAGTTTCAGGGCAGGAGTTTCAGAGCATGAGATTCAAGGCATGAGTTTCAGGGCAGGAGATTCACGGCTTGAGTTTAAGGTCATGAGATTTAGCGCATGAGATTCAGTGCATGAGTTTCAGGGCAGAAGTTTCAGGGCATGAGATTCAGGGCATGAGTTTCAGGGCAGGAGAATCAGGGCATGAGTTTCACGGCATGAGATTCAGGGCATGAGTTTCAGGGCAGGAGTTTTACGGCATGTAATTCAGGGCGTGAGTTTCAGGATATGAGATTCATGGCATGAGTTTCAGTGCAGGAGTTTCAGGGCATGAGATTCAGGACATGAGTTTCAGGGCATGAGATTCAGTACATGAGTTTCAGGGCATGAGTTTCAGGTCTGTGGTTTGCAGGCTTGAGATTCAGCGCAGCAGTTTCAGAGCAGCAGTTTCAGGGCATGAGATTCAGGGCATGAGTTTCAGGGCATGAGTTTCAGGGCAGGAGAATCAGGGCTTGAGTTTCGGAGCATGAGATTCAGGGGATGAGTTTCAGTGCATGAATTTCAGAGCATGAGATTCAGGGCATGAGATTCAGAGCATGATTTTGAGGACAGGAGATTCAGGGCATGAGTTTCAGGGCATGAGATTCAGGGCATGAGTGTCAGGGCATGAGATTCAGGACATGACTTTCAGGGCATGAGTTTCAGGTCTGTGGTTTCAGGGCTTGAGATTCAGGGCAGCAGTTTCAGGGCAGGAGTTCATGGTAGGAGTTTCAGAGCATGAGATTCAGGGCATGAGTTTCAGGGCAGGAATTTCAGGACATGAGATTCATGGCATGAGTTTCAGGGCATGAGTTTCAGGGCAGGAATTTCAGGTCATGACATTCAGGGCATGTGTTTTAGGGCAGGTGTTTCAGTGCAAGAGTTTGAGGGCATGAGATTCAGGGCATGAGTTTCAAGGCAAGACATTCAGGGCTGGAGATTGAGGGCATGAGATTCGGAGCTTGAGTTTCAAGGCAGGAGTTTTAGGGCACGTGTTTCAGTGCAGGTGTTTCAGGGCAGGAGATTCAGAGCATGAGTTTCAGTGCATGAGTTTGAGAGCATGAGTTTCAGGGCATGAGATTCAGGACAGGAGTTTCAGGGCATGAGATTCAGGGCATGAGTTTCAGTGCAAGAGTTTCAGGGCATGAGATTCAGGGCGTGAGTTTCAGGGCATGAGATTCAGGACAGGAGTTTTAGGGCATGTAATTCAGGGCATGAGTTTCAGTGCATGAGATTCAGGGCAGGATTTTCAGGGTATGAGATTTAGGGCATGAATTTCAGTGCAGGAGTTTCAGGGCATGAGTTTCTGGTCTGTGGTTTCAGGGCTTGAGATTCAGGGCAGCAGTTTCAGGGCAGGAGATTTAGGGCAGGAGATTCAGGCAGGTGTTTCAGTGCAAGAGTTTCAGTGCAAGAATTTCATGGCATGTCTTTCAGTGCATGAGTTTCAGGGCAGGAGATTCACGGCTTGAGTTTAAGGTCATGAGATTTAGCGCATGAGATTCAGTGCATGAGTTTCAGGGCAGAAGTTTCAGGGCAGGAGAATCAGGGCATGAGTTTCACGGCATGAGATTCAGGGCATGAGTTTCAGAGCAGGAGTTTTACGGCATGTAATTCAGGGCGTGAGTTTCAGGATATGAGATTCATGGCATGAGTTTCAGTGCAGGAGTTTCAGGCCATGAGATTCAGGACATGAGTTTCAGGGCATGAGATTCAGTACATGAGTTTCAGGGCATGAGTTTCAGGTCTGTGGTTTGCAGGCTTGAGATTCAGCGCAGCAGTTTCAGAGCAGCAGTTTCAGGGCATGAGATTCAGGGCATGAGTTTCAGGGCAGGAGAATCAGGGCTTGAGTTTCAGAGCATGAGATTCAGGGGATGAGTTTCAGTGCATGAATTTCAGAGCATGAGATTCAGGGCATGAGATTCAGAGCATGATTTTCAGGACAGGAGATTCAGGGCATGAGTTTCAGGGCATGAGATTCAGGGCATGAGTGTCAGGGCATGAGATTCAGGACATGACTTTCAGGGCATGAGTTTCAGGTCTGTGGTTTCAGGGCTTGAGATTCAGGGCAGCAGTTTCAGGGCAGGAGTTCATGGTAGGAGTTTCAGGGCATGAGATTCAGGGCATGAGTTTCAGGGCAGGAATTTCAGGGCATGAGATTCAGGGCATGAGTTTCAGGGCATGAGATTCAGGGCAGGAATTTCAGGGCATGTGATTCAGGGCATGAGTTTCGGGGCAGATGATTCAGGACAGGAGTTTTAGGGCATGTGAACAGGGCATGAGTTTCAGAGCAGGAGTTTCAGGGAATGAGATTTAGGGCATGAGTTTCAGGGCAGGAGATTCAGGGTTTGAGTTTCAGGGCATGATATTCAGGGCATGAGTTTCAGGGCATGAGTTTCAGAGCAGTAGTTTCAGGGCATGAGGTTCAGGGCATGAGTTTCAGGGCATGAGATTCAGGACAGGAGTTTCAGGGCATGAGTTTCAGGTCTGTGGTTTCAGGGCTTGAGATTCAGGGTAGCAGTTTCAGGGCAGGAGTTTCATGGCAGGAGTTTCAGGGAATGAGATTCAGGGCATGAGTTTCAGGGCAGGAATTTCAGGGCATGAGATTCATGGCATGAGTTTCAGGGCATGAGTTTCAGGGCAGGAATTTCAGCTCATGACATTCAGGGCATGTGTTTTAGGGCAGGTGTTTCAGTGCAAGAGTTTGAGGGCATGAGATTCATTGCATGAGTTTCAAGGCAAGAGATTCAGGGCTGGAGATTGAGGGCATGAGATTCGGAGCTTGAGTTTGAAGGCAGGTGTTTTAGGGCACGTGTTTCAGTGCAGGTGTTTCAGGGCAGGAGATTCAGAGCATGAGTTTCAGTGCATGAGTTTGAGAGCATGAGTTTCAGGGCATGAGATTCAGGACAGGAGTTTCAGGGCATGAGATTCAGGGCATGAGTTTCAGTGCAAGAGTTTCAGGGCATGAGATTCAGGGCATGAGTTTCAGGGCATGAGATTCAGGACAGGAGTTTTAGGGCATGTAATTCAGGGCATGAGTTTCAGTGCATGAGATTCAGGGCAGGATTTTCAGGGTATGAGATTTAGGGCATGAATTTCAGTGCAAGAGTTCAGGGCATGAGATTCAGGGCATGAGTTTCAGGGCATGAGATTCAGGACAGGAGTTTCAGGGCATGAGTTTCAGGTCTGTGGTTTCAGGGCTTGAGATTCAGGGCAGCAGTTTCAGGGCAGGAGATTTAGGGCAGGAGATTCAGGCAGGTGTTTCAGTGCAAGAGTTTCAGTGCAAGAATTTCATGGCATGTCTTTCAGTGCATGAGTTTCAGGGCAGGAGTTTCAGAGCATGAGATTCAAGGCATGAGTTTCAGGGCAGGAGATTCACGGCTTGAGTTTAAGGTCATGAGATTTAGCGCATGAGATTCAGTGCATGAGTTTCAGGGCAGAAGTTTCAGGGCATGAGATTCAGGGCATGAGTTTCAGGGCAGGAGAATCAGGGCATGAGTTTCACGGCATGAGATTCAGGGCATGAGTTTCAGGGCAGGAGTTTTACGGCATGTAATTCAGGGCGTGAGTTTCAGGATATGAGATTCATGGCATGAGTTTCAGTGCAGGAGTTTCAGGGCATGAGATTCAGGACATGAGTTTCAGGGCATGAGATTCAGTACATGAGTTTCAGGGCATGAGTTTCAGGTCTGTGGTTTGCAGGCTTGAGATTCAGCGCAGCAGTTTCAGAGCAGCAGTTTCAGGGCATGAGATTCAGGGCATGAGTTTCAGGGCATGAGTTTCAGGGCAGGAGAATCAGGGCTTGAGTTTCGGAGCATGAGATTCAGGGGATGAGTTTCAGTGCATGAATTTCAGAGCATGAGATTCAGGGCATGAGATTCAGAGCATGATTTTGAGGACAGGAGATTCAGGGCATGAGTTTCAGGGCATGAGATTCAGGGCATGAGTGTCAGGGCATGAGATTCAGGACATGACTTTCAGGGCATGAGTTTCAGGTCTGTGGTTTCAGGGCTTGAGATTCAGGGCAGCAGTTTCAGGGCAGGAGTTCATGGTAGGAGTTTCAGAGCATGAGATTCAGGGCATGAGTTTCAGGGCAGGAATTTCAGGACATGAGATTCATGGCATGAGTTTCAGGGCAGGAATTTCAGGTCATGACATTCAGGGCATGTGTTTTAGGGCAGGTGTTTCAGTGCAAGAGTTTGAGGGCATGAGATTCAGGGCATGAGTTTCAAGGCAAGACATTCAGGGCTGGAGATTGAGGGCATGAGATTCGGAGCTTGAGTTTCAAGGCAGGAGTTTTAGGGCACGTGTTTCAGTGCAGGTGTTTCAGGGCAGGAGATTCAGAGCATGAGTTTCAGTGCATGAGTTTGAGAGCATGAGTTTCAGGGCATGAGATTCAGGACAGGAGTTTCAGGGCATGAGATTCAGGGCATGAGTTTCAGTGCAAGAGTTTCAGGGCATGAGATTCAGGGCGTGAGTTTCAGGGCATGAGATTCAGGACAGGAGTTTTAGGGCATGTAATTCAGGGCATGAGTTTCAGTGCATGAGATTCAGGGCAGGATTTTCAGGGTATGAGATTTAGGGCATGAATTTCAGTGCAGGAGTTTCAGGGCATGAGATTCAGGGCATGAGTTTCAGGGCATGAGATTCAGGACAGGAGTTTCAGGGCATGAGTTTCTGGTCTGTGGTTTCAGGGCTTGAGATTCAGGGCAGCAGTTTCAGGGCAGGAGATTTAGGGCAGGAGATTCAGGCAGGTGTTTCAGTGCAAGAGTTTCAGTGCAAGAATTTCATGGCATGTCTTTCAGTGCATGAGTTTCAGGGCAGGAGATTCACGGCTTGAGTTTAAGGTCATGAGATTTAGCGCATGAGATTCAGTGCATGAGTTTCAGGGCAGAAGTTTCAGGGCAGGAGAATCAGGGCATGAGTTTCACGGCATGAGATTCAGGGCATGAGTTTCAGAGCAGGAGTTTTACGGCATGTAATTCAGGGCGTGAGTTTCAGGATATGAGATTCATGGCATGAGTTTCAGTGCAGGAGTTTCAGGCCATGAGATTCAGGACATGAGTTTCAGGGCATGAGATTCAGTACATGAGTTTCAGGGCATGAGTTTCAGGTCTGTGGTTTGCAGGCTTGAGATTCAGCGCAGCAGTTTCAGAGCAGCAGTTTCAGGGCATGAGATTCAGGGCATGAGTTTCAGGGCAGGAGAATCAGGGCTTGAGTTTCAGAGCATGAGATTCAGGGGATGAGTTTCAGTGCATGAATTTCAGAGCATGAGATTCAGGGCATGAGATTCAGAGCATGATTTTCAGGACAGGAGATTCAGGGCATGAGTTTCAGGGCATGAGATTCAGGGCATGAGTGTCAGGGCATGAGATTCAGGACATGACTTTCAGGGCATGAGTTTCAGGTCTGTGGTTTCAGGGCTTGAGATTCAGGGCAGCAGTTTCAGGGCAGGAGTTCATGGTAGGAGTTTCAGGGCATGAGATTCAGGGCATGAGTTTCAGGGCAGGAATTTCAGGGCATGAGATTCAGGGCATGAGTTTCAGGGCATGAGATTCAGGGCAGGAATTTCAGGGCATGTGATTCAGGGCATGAGTTTCGGGGCAGATGATTCAGGACAGGAGTTTTAGGGCATGTGAACAGGGCATGAGTTTCAGAGCAGGAGTTTCAGGGAATGAGATTTAGGGCATGAGTTTCAGGGCAGGAGATTCAGGGTTTGAGTTTCAGGGCATGATATTCAGGGCATGAGTTTCAGGGCATGAGTTTCAGAGCAGTAGTTTCAGGGCATGTAATTCAGGGCATGAGTTTCAGGGCATGAGATTCAGGACATGAGTTTCAGGGCATGAGTTTCAGGTCTGTGGTTTCAGGGCTTGAGATTCAGGGCATCAGTTTCAGGGCAGGAGTTTCATGGCAGGAGTTTCAGGGCATGAGATTCAGGGCATGAGTTTCAGGGCAGGAATTTCAGGGCATGAGATTCATGGCATGAGTTTCAGGGCATGAGTTTCAGGGCAGGAATTTCAGGGCATGACATTCAGGGCATGTGTTTTAGGGCAGGTGTTTCAGTGCAAGAGTTTGAGGGCATGAGATTCAGGGCATGAGTTTCAAGGCAAGAGATTCAGGGCAGGAGATTGAGGGCATGAGATTCGGGGCTTGAGTTTCAAGGCAGGTGTTTTAGGGCACGTGTTTCGGTGTAGGAGTTTCAGGGCAGGAGATTCAGAGCATGAGTTTCAGTGCATGAGTTTGAGGGCAGGAGTTTCAGGGCATGTAATTCAGGGCGTGAGTTTCAGGATATGAGATTCATGGCATGAGTTTCAGTGCAAGAGTTTCAGGGCATGAGATTCAGGGCATGAGTTTCAGGGCATGAGATCTGGACAGGAGTTTCAGGGCATGAGATTCAGGGCATGAGTTTCAGGATATGAGATTCATGGCATGATATTCAGTGCAGCAGTTTCAGGGATGAGATTCAGGGCATGAGTTTCAGGGCATGTGATTCAGGACAGGAGTTTGAAGGCATGAGATTCAGGGCATGAGTTTCAGTGCATGGGTTTGAGGTCAGGAGTTTCAGGGCATGAGATTCAGGACATGAGTTTCAGGGCATGAAATTCAGTACATGAGTTTCAGGGCATGAGTTTCAGGTCTGTGGTTTCCGGGCTTGAGATTCAGCGCAGCAGTTTCAGAGCAGCAGTTTCAGGGCATGAGTTTCAGGGCATGAGTTTCAGGGCATGAGATTCAGGGCATGAGTTTCAGTGCATGAGTTTCAGGGCATGATTTTCAGTGAAGGAGTTTCAGGGCATGTGATTCAGGGCATGAGTTTCAGGATATGAGATTCATGGCATGATATTCAGTGTAGCAGTGTCAGGGATGAGATTCAGGGCATGAGTTTCAGGGCATGTGATTCAGGACAGGAGTTTGAAGGCATGAGATTCAGGGCATGAGTTTCAGTGCATGGGTTTGAGGGCAGGAGTTTCAGGGCATGAGATTCAGGACATGAGTTTCAGGGCATGAGATTCAGTACATGAGTTTCAGGGCATGAGTTTCAGGTCTGTGGTTTCCGGGCTTGAGATTCAGCGCAGCAGTTTCAGAGCAGCAGTTTCAGGGCATGAGATTCAGGGCATGAGTTTCAGGGCATGAGTTTCAGGGCAGGAGAATCAGGGCTTGAGTTTCAGAGCATGAGATTCAGGGGATGAGTTTCAGTGCATGAATTTCAGGGCATGAGATTCAGGGCATGAGATTCAGGGCATGAGATTCAGGGCATGAGTTTCAGTACATGAGTTTGAGGGCAGGAGTTTCACGGCATGAGATTCAGGGCATGAGTTTCAGGGCATGAGATTCAGGACGTGAGTTTGAGCTCATGAGTTTCAGGTCTGTAGTTTCAGGGCCTGAGATTCAGGGTAGCAGTTTCATGGCAGGAGTTTCAGGGCAGGAGTTTCAGGGCATGAGATTCAGGGCATGAGTTTCAGGACAGGAATTTCAGGGCATGAGATTCATGGCATGAGTTTCAGGGCATGAGTTTCAGGGCAGGAATTTCAGGTCATCACATTCAGGGCATGTGTTTTAGGGCAGGTGTTTCAGTGCAAGAGTTTGAGGGCATGAGATTCAGGGCATGAGTTTCAAGGCAAGAGATTCAGGGCTGGAGATTGAGGGCATGAGATTCGGAGCTTGAGTTTCAAGGCAGGTGTTTTAGGGCACGTGTTTCAGTGCAGGTGTTTCAGGGCAGGAGTTTCAGAGCATGAATTTCAGGGCAGGAGTTTCCGAGCATGAGATTCAGGACAGGAGTTTCAGGGCATGAGATACAGAACATGATATTCTGGGCATGATTTTCAGGGCAGGAGTTTCCGGGCATGTAATTCAGGGCGCGAGTTTCAGGATATGAGATTCATGGCATGAGTTTCAGTGCAAGAGTTTCAGGGCATGAGATTCAGGGCATGAGTTTCAGGGCATGAGATTCAGGACAGGAGTTTTAGGGCATGTAATTCAGGGCATGAGTTTCAGTGCATGAATTTCAGGGCAGGATTTTCAGGGTATGAGATTTAGGGCATGAATTTCTGTGCAGGAGTTTCAGGGCATGAGATTCAGGGCATGAGTTTCAGGGCATGAGATTCAGGACAGGAGTTTCAGGGCATGAGTTTCGGGTCTGTGGTTTCAGGGCTTGAGATTCAGGGTAGCAGTTTCAGGGCAGGAGTTTCATGGCAGGAGTTTCAGGGAATGAGATTGAGGGCATGAGTTTCAGGGCAGGAATTTCAAGGCATGAGATTCATGGCATGAGTTTCAGGGCATGAGTTTCAGGGCAGGAATTTCAGGTCATGACATTCAGGGCATGTGTTTTAGGGCAGGTGTTTCAGTGCAAGAGTTTGAGGGCATGAGATTCAGGGCATGAGTTTCAAGGCAAGAGATTCAGGGCTGGAGATTGAGGGCATGAGATTCGGAGCTTGAGTTTCAAGGCAGGTGTTTTAGGGCACGTGTTTCAGTGCAGGTGTTTCAGGGCAGGAGATTCAGAGCATGAGTTTCAGTGCATGAGTTTGAGAGCATGAGTTTCAGGGCATGAGATTCAGGACAGGAGTTTCAGGGCATGAGATTCAGGGCATGAGTTTCAGTGCAAGAGTTTCAGGGCATGAGATTCAGGGCATGAGTTTCAGGGCATGAGATTCAGGACAGGAGTTTTAGGGCATGTAATTCAGGGCATGAGTTTCAGTGCATGAGATTCAGGGCAGGATTTTCAGGGTATGAGATTTAGGGCATGAATTTCAGTGCAAGAGTTCAGGGCATGAGATTCAGGGCATGAGTTTCAGGGCATGAGATTCAGGACAGGAGTTTCAGGGCATGAGTTTCAGGTCTGTGGTTTCAGGGCTTGAGATTCAGGGCAGCAGTTTCAGGGCAGGAGATTTAGGGCAGGAGATTCAGGCAGGTGTTTCAGTGCAAGAGTTTCAGTGCAAGAATTTCATGGCATGTCTTTCAGTGCATGAGTTTCAGGGCAGGAGTTTCAGAGCATGAGATTCAAGGCATGAGTTTCAGGGCAGGAGATTCACGGCTTGAGTTTAAGGTCATGAGATTTAGCGCATGAGATTCAGTGCATGAGTTTCAGGGCAGAAGTTTCAGGGCATGAGATTCAGGGCATGAGTTTCAGGGCAGGAGAATCAGGGCATGAGTTTCACGGCATGAGATTCAGGGCATGAGTTTCAGGGCAGGAGTTTTACGGCATGTAATTCAGGGCGTGAGTTTCAGGATATGAGATTCATGGCATGAGTTTCAGTGCAGGAGTTTCAGGGCATGAGATTCAGGACATGAGTTTCAGGGCATGAGATTCAGTACATGAGTTTCAGGGCATGAGTTTCAGGTCTGTGGTTTGCAGGCTTGAGATTCAGCGCAGCAGTTTCAGAGCAGCAGTTTCAGGGCATGAGATTCAGGGCATGAGTTTCAGGGCATGAGTTTCAGGGCAGGAGAATCAGGGCTTGAGTTTCGGAGCATGAGATTCAGGGGATGAGTTTCAGTGCATGAATTTCAGAGCATGAGATTCAGGGCATGAGATTCAGAGCATGATTTTGAGGACAGGAGATTCAGGGCATGAGTTTCAGGGCATGAGATTCAGGGCATGAGTGTCAGGGCATGAGATTCAGGACATGACTTTCAGGGCATGAGTTTCAGGTCTGTGGTTTCAGGGCTTGAGATTCAGGGCAGCAGTTTCAGGGCAGGAGTTCATGGTAGGAGTTTCAGAGCATGAGATTCAGGGCATGAGTTTCAGGGCAGGAATTTCAGGACATGAGATTCATGGCATGAGTTTCAGGGCAGGAATTTCAGGTCATGACATTCAGGGCATGTGTTTTAGGGCAGGTGTTTCAGTGCAAGAGTTTGAGGGCATGAGATTCAGGGCATGAGTTTCAAGGCAAGACATTCAGGGCTGGAGATTGAGGGCATGAGATTCGGAGCTTGAGTTTCAAGGCAGGAGTTTTAGGGCACGTGTTTCAGTGCAGGTGTTTCAGGGCAGGAGATTCAGAGCATGAGTTTCAGTGCATGAGTTTGAGAGCATGAGTTTCAGGGCATGAGATTCAGGACAGGAGTTTCAGGGCATGAGATTCAGGGCATGAGTTTCAGTGCAAGAGTTTCAGGGCATGAGATTCAGGGCGTGAGTTTCAGGGCATGAGATTCAGGACAGGAGTTTTAGGGCATGTAATTCAGGGCATGAGTTTCAGTGCATGAGATTCAGGGCAGGATTTTCAGGGTATGAGATTTAGGGCATGAATTTCAGTGCAGGAGTTTCAGGGCATGAGATTCAGGGCATGAGTTTCAGGGCATGAGATTCAGGACAGGAGTTTCAGGGCATGAGTTTCTGGTCTGTGGTTTCAGGGCTTGAGATTCAGGGCAGCAGTTTCAGGGCAGGAGATTTAGGGCAGGAGATTCAGGCAGGTGTTTCAGTGCAAGAGTTTCAGTGCAAGAATTTCATGGCATGTCTTTCAGTGCATGAGTTTCAGGGCAGGAGATTCACGGCTTGAGTTTAAGGTCATGAGATTTAGCGCATGAGATTCAGTGCATGAGTTTCAGGGCAGAAGTTTCAGGGCAGGAGAATCAGGGCATGAGTTTCACGGCATGAGATTCAGGGCATGAGTTTCAGAGCAGGAGTTTTACGGCATGTAATTCAGGGCGTGAGTTTCAGGATATGAGATTCATGGCATGAGTTTCAGTGCAGGAGTTTCAGGCCATGAGATTCAGGACATGAGTTTCAGGGCATGAGATTCAGTACATGAGTTTCAGGGCATGAGTTTCAGGTCTGTGGTTTGCAGGCTTGAGATTCAGCGCAGCAGTTTCAGAGCAGCAGTTTCAGGGCATGAGATTCAGGGCATGAGTTTCAGGGCAGGAGAATCAGGGCTTGAGTTTCAGAGCATGAGATTCAGGGGATGAGTTTCAGTGCATGAATTTCAGAGCATGAGATTCAGGGCATGAGATTCAGAGCATGATTTTCAGGACAGGAGATTCAGGGCATGAGTTTCAGGGCATGAGATTCAGGGCATGAGTGTCAGGGCATGAGATTCAGGACATGACTTTCAGGGCATGAGTTTCAGGTCTGTGGTTTCAGGGCTTGAGATTCAGGGCAGCAGTTTCAGGGCAGGAGTTCATGGTAGGAGTTTCAGGGCATGAGATTCAGGGCATGAGTTTCAGGGCAGGAATTTCAGGGCATGAGATTCAGGGCATGAGTTTCAGGGCATGAGATTCAGGGCAGGAATTTCAGGGCATGTGATTCAGGGCATGAGTTTCGGGGCAGATGATTCAGGACAGGAGTTTTAGGGCATGTGAACAGGGCATGAGTTTCAGAGCAGGAGTTTCAGGGAATGAGATTTAGGGCATGAGTTTCAGGGCAGGAGATTCAGGGTTTGAGTTTCAGGGCATGATATTCAGGGCATGAGTTTCAGGGCATGAGTTTCAGAGCAGTAGTTTCAGGGCATGTAATTCAGGGCATGAGTTTCAGGGCATGAGATTCAGGACATGAGTTTCAGGGCATGAGTTTCAGGTCTGTGGTTTCAGGGCTTGAGATTCAGGGCATCAGTTTCAGGGCAGGAGTTTCATGGCAGGAGTTTCAGGGCATGAGATTCAGGGCATGAGTTTCAGGGCAGGAATTTCAGGGCATGAGATTCATGGCATGAGTTTCAGGGCATGAGTTTCAGGGCAGGAATTTCAGGGCATGACATTCAGGGCATGTGTTTTAGGGCAGGTGTTTCAGTGCAAGAGTTTGAGGGCATGAGATTCAGGGCATGAGTTTCAAGGCAAGAGATTCAGGGCAGGAGATTGAGGGCATGAGATTCGGGGCTTGAGTTTCAAGGCAGGTGTTTTAGGGCACGTGTTTCGGTGTAGGAGTTTCAGGGCAGGAGATTCAGAGCATGAGTTTCAGTGCATGAGTTTGAGGGCAGGAGTTTCAGGGCATGTAATTCAGGGCGTGAGTTTCAGGATATGAGATTCATGGCATGAGTTTCAGTGCAAGAGTTTCAGGGCATGAGATTCAGGGCATGAGTTTCAGGGCATGAGATCTGGACAGGAGTTTCAGGGCATGAGATTCAGGGCATGAGTTTCAGGATATGAGATTCATGGCATGATATTCAGTGCAGCAGTTTCAGGGATGAGATTCAGGGCATGAGTTTCAGGGCATGTGATTCAGGACAGGAGTTTGAAGGCATGAGATTCAGGGCATGAGTTTCAGTGCATGGGTTTGAGGTCAGGAGTTTCAGGGCATGAGATTCAGGACATGAGTTTCAGGGCATGAAATTCAGTACATGAGTTTCAGGGCATGAGTTTCAGGTCTGTGGTTTCCGGGCTTGAGATTCAGCGCAGCAGTTTCAGAGCAGCAGTTTCAGGGCATGAGTTTCAGGGCATGAGTTTCAGGGCATGAGATTCAGGGCATGAGTTTCAGTGCATGAGTTTCAGGGCATGATTTTCAGTGAAGGAGTTTCAGGGCATGTGATTCAGGGCATGAGTTTCAGGATATGAGATTCATGGCATGATATTCAGTGTAGCAGTGTCAGGGATGAGATTCAGGGCATGAGTTTCAGGGCATGTGATTCAGGACAGGAGTTTGAAGGCATGAGATTCAGGGCATGAGTTTCAGTGCATGGGTTTGAGGGCAGGAGTTTCAGGGCATGAGATTCAGGACATGAGTTTCAGGGCATGAGATTCAGTACATGAGTTTCAGGGCATGAGTTTCAGGTCTGTGGTTTCCGGGCTTGAGATTCAGCGCAGCAGTTTCAGAGCAGCAGTTTCAGGGCATGAGATTCAGGGCATGAGTTTCAGGGCATGAGTTTCAGGGCAGGAGAATCAGGGCTTGAGTTTCAGAGCATGAGATTCAGGGGATGAGTTTCAGTGCATGAATTTCAGGGCATGAGATTCAGGGCATGAGATTCAGGGCATGATTTTCAGGACAGGAGATTCAGGGCATGAGTTTCAGTACATGAGTTTGAGGGCAGGAGTTTCACGGCATGAGATTCAGGGCATGAGTTTCAGGGCATGAGATTCAGGACGTGAGTTTGAGCTCATGAGTTTCAGGTCTGTAGTTTCAGGGCCTGAGATTCAGGGTAGCAGTTTCATGGCAGGAGTTTCAGGGCAGGAGTTTCAGGGCATGAGATTCAGGGCATGAGTTTCAGGACAGGAATTTCAGGGCATGAGATTCATGGCATGAGTTTCAGGGCATGAGTTTCAGGGCAGGAATTTCAGGTCATCACATTCAGGGCATGTGTTTTAGGGCAGGTGTTTCAGTGCAAGAGTTTGAGGGCATGAGATTCAGGGCATGAGTTTCAAGGCAAGAGATTCAGGGCTGGAGATTGAGGGCATGAGATTCGGAGCTTGAGTTTCAAGGCAGGTGTTTTAGGGCACGTGTTTCAGTGCAGGTGTTTCAGGGCAGGAGTTTCAGAGCATGAATTTCAGGGCAGGAGTTTCCGAGCATGAGATTCAGGACAGGAGTTTCAGGGCATGAGATACAGAACATGATATTCTGGGCATGATTTTCAGGGCAGGAGTTTCCGGGCATGTAATTCAGGGCGCGAGTTTCAGGATATGAGATTCATGGCATGAGTTTCAGTGCAAGAGTTTCAGGGCATGAGATTCAGGGCATGAGTTTCAGGGCATGAGTTTCAGGGCAGGAATTTCAGGTCATGACATTCAGGGCATGTGTTTTAGGGCAGGTGTTTCAGTGCAAGAGTTTGAGGGCATGAGATTCAGGGCATGAGTTTCAAGGCAAGAGATTCAGGGCTGGAGATTGAGGGCATGAGATTCGGAGCTTGAGTTTCAAGGCAGGTGTTTTAGGGCACGTGTTTCAGTGCAGGTGTTTCAGGGCAGGAGATTCAGAGCATGAGTTTCAGTGCATGAGTTTGAGAGCATGAGTTTCAGGGCATGAGATTCAGGACAGGAGTTTCAGGGCATGAGATTCAGGGCATGAGTTTCAGTGCAAGAGTTTCAGGGCATGAGATTCAGGGCATGAGTTTCAGGGCATGAGATTCAGGACAGGAGTTTTAGGGCATGTAATTCAGGGCATGAGTTTCAGTGCATGAGTTTCAGGGCAGGATTTTCAGGGTATGAGATTTAGGGCATGAATTTCAGTGCAGGAGTTTCAGGGCATGAGATTCAGGGCATGAGTTTCAGGGCATGAGATTCAGGACAGGAGTTTCAGGGCATGAGTTTCAGGTCTGTGGTTTCAGGGCTTGAGATTCAGGGTAGCAGTTTCAGGGCAGGAGTTTCATGGCAGGAGTTTCAGGGAATGAGAATCAGGGCATGAGTTTCAGGGCAGGAATTTCAGGGCATGAGATTCATGGCATGAGTTTCAGGGCATGAGTTTCAGGGCAGGAATTTCAGGTCATGACATTCAGGGCATGTGCTTTAGGGCAGGTGTTTCAGTGCAAGAGTTTGAGGGCATGAGATTCAGGGCATGAGTTTCAAGGCAAGAGATTCAGGGCTGGAGATTGAGGGCATGAGATTCGGAGCTTGAGTTTCAAGGCAGGTGTTTTAGGGCACGTGTTTCAGTGCAGGTGTTTCAGGGCAGGAGATTCAGAGCATGAGTTTCAGTGCATGAGTTTGAGAGCATGAGTTTCAGGGCATGAGATTCAGGACAGGAGTTTCAGGGCATGAGATTCAGGGCATGAGTTTCAGTGCATGAGTTTCAGGGCATGAGTTTCACGGCATGAGATTCAGTGCATGAGTTTCAGGGCATGAGCTTCAGCTCATGAGATTCACGACATGAGTTTCAGGGCATGGGTTTCAGGTCTGTGGTTTCAGGGCTTGAGATTCAGGGCAGCAGTTTCAGGGCAGGAGATTCAGGCAGGTGATTCAGGCAGGTGTTTCAGTGCAAGATTTTCAGTGCAAGAGTTTCAGCGCAAGTCTTTCAGTGCATGAGTTTCAGGGCAGGAGTTTCAGAGCATGAATTTCAGGGCAGGAGTTTCCGAGCATGAGATTCAGGACAGGAGTTTCAGGGCATGAGATTCAGAACATGATATTCTGGGCATGATTTTCAGGGCAGGAGTTTCCGGGCATGTAATTCAGGGCGCGAGTTTCAGGATATGAGATTCATGGCATGAGTTTCAGTGCAAGAGTTTCAGGGCATGAGATTCAGGGCATGAGTTTCAGGGCATGAGATTCAGGACAGGAGTTTTAGGGCATGTAATTCAGGGCATGAGTTTCAGTGCATGAGTTTCAGGGCAGGATTTTCAGGGTATGAGATTTAGGGCATGAATTTCAGTGCAGGAGTTTCAGGGCATGAGATTCAGGGCATGAGTTTCAGGGCATGAGATTCAGGACAGGAGTTTCAGGGCATGAGTTTCGGGTCTGTGGTTTCAGGGCTTGAGATTCAGGGTAGCAGTTTCAGGGCAGGAGTTTCATGGCAGGAGTTTCAGGGAATGAGATTCAGGGCATGAGTTTCAGGGCAGGAATTTCAAGGCATGAGATTCATGGCATGAGTTTCAGGGCATGAGTTTCAGGGCAGGAATTTCAGGTCATGACATTCAGGGCATGTGTTTTAGGGCAGGTGTTTCAGTGCAAGAGTTTGAGGGCATGAGATTCAGGGCATGAGTTTCAAGGCAAGAGATTCAGGGCTGGAGATTGAGGGCATGAGATTCGGAGCTTGAGTTTCAAGGCAGGTGTTTTAGGGCACGTGTTTCAGTGCAGGTGTTTCAGGGCAGGAGATTCAGAGCATGAGTTTCAGTGCATGAGTTTGAGAGCATGAGTTTCAGGGCATGAGATTCAGGACAGGAGTTTCAGGGCATGAGATTCAGGGCATGAGTTTCAGTGCAAGAGTTTCAGGGCATGAGATTCAGGGCATGAGTTTCAGGGCATGAGATTCAGGACAGGAGTTTTAGGGCATGTAATTCAGGGCATGAGTTTCAGTGCATGAGTTTCAGGGCAGGATTTTCAGGGTATGAGATTTAGGGCATGAATTTCAGTGCAGGAGTTTCAGGGCATGAGATTCAGGGCATGAGTTTCAGGGCATGAGATTCAGGACAGGAGTTTCAGGGCATGAGTTTCAGGTCTGTGGTTTCAGGGCTTGAGATTCAGGGTAGCAGTTTCAGGGCAGGAGTTTCATGGCAGGAGTTTCAGGGAATGAGAATCAGGGCATGAGTTTCAGGGCAGGAATTTCAGGGCATGAGATTCATGGCATGAGTTTCAGGGCATGAGTTTCAGGGCAGGAATTTCAGGTCATGACATTCAGGGCATGTGTTTTAGGGCAGGTGTTTCAGTGCAAGAGTTTGAGGGCATGAGATTCAGGGCATGAGTTTCAAGGCAAGAGATTCAGGGCTGGAGATTGAGGGCATGAGATTAGGAAATTGAGTTTCAAGGCAGGTGTTTTAGGGCACGTGTTTCAGTGCAGGTGTTTCAGGGCAGGAGATTCAGAGCATGAGTTTCAGTGCATGAGTTTGAGAGCATGAGTTTCAGGGCATGAGATTCAGGACAGGAGTTTCAGGGCATGAGATTCAGGGCATGAGTTTCAGTGCAAGAGTTTCAGGGCATGAGATTCAGGGCATGAGTTTCAGGGCATCAGATTCAGGACAGGAGTTTTTGGGCATGTAATTCAGGGCATGAGTTTCAGTGCATGAGTTTCAGGGCAGGATTTTCAGGGTATGAGATTTAGGGCATGAATTTCAGTGCAGGAGTTTCAGGGCATGAGATTCAGAGCAGCAGTTTCAGGGCATGAGATTCAGGGCATGACTTTCAGGGCAGGAGTTTCAGAGCATGAGATTCAGTGCATGAGTTTCAGAGCATAAGATTCACGGCTTGAGTTTAAGGTCATGAGATTTTGCGCATGAGATTCAAGGCATGACTTTCAGGGCAGGAGAATCAGGGCATGAGTTTCAGGGCATGAGATTAAGGGCATGAGTTTCAGTGCATGAGTTTCAGGGCATGAGTTTCAGTGCATGAGTTTCAGGGCATGAGTTTGACGGCATGAGTTTCAGGGCATGAGACTCACGACATGAGTTTCAGGGCATGGGTTTCAGGTCTGTGGTTTCAGGGCTTGAGATTCAGGGCAGCAGTTTCAGGGCAGGAGATTCAGGGCAGGAGATTCAGGCAGGTGTTTCAGTGCAAGAGTTTCAGTGCAAGAATTTCATGGCATGTCTTTCAGTGCATGAGTTTCAGGGCAGGAGTTTCAGAGCATGAGATTCAAGGCATGAGTTTCAGGGCAGGAGATTCACGGCTTGAGTTTAAGGTCATGAGATTTAGCGCATGAGATTCAGTGCATGAGTTTCAGGGCAGAAGTTTCAGGGCATGAGATTCAGGGCATGAGTTTCAGGGCAGGAGAATCAGGGCATGAGTTTCACGGCATGAGATTCAGGGCATGAGTTTCAGGGCAGGAGTTTTACGGCATGTAATTCAGGGCGTGAGTTTCAGGATATGAGATTCATGGCATGAGTTTCAGTGCAGGAGTTTCAGGGCATGAGATTCAGGACATGAGTTTCAGGGCATGAGATTCAGTACATGAGTTTCAGGGCATGAGTTTCAGGTCTGTGGTTTGCAGGCTTGAGATTCAGCGCAGCAGTTTCAGAGCAGCAGTTTCAGGGCATGAGATTCAGGGCATGAGTTTCAGGGCATGAGTTTCAGAGCAGGAGAATCAGGGCTTGAGTTTCAGAGCATGAGATTCAGGGGATGAGTTTCAGTGCATGAATTTCAGAGCATGAGATTCAGGGCATGAGATTCAGGGCATCAGATTCAGGACAGGAGTTTTTGGGCATGTAATTCAGGGCATGAGTTTCAGTGCATGAGTTTCAGGGCAGGATTTTCAGGGTATGAGATTTAGGGCATGAATTTCAGTGCAGGAGTTTCAGGGCATGAGATTCAGAGCAGCAGTTTCAGGGCATGAGATTCAGGGCATGACTTTCAGGGCAGGAGTTTCAGAGCATGAGATTCAGTGCATGAGTTTCAGAGCATAAGATTCACGGCTTGAGTTTAAGGTCATGAGATTTTGCGCATGAGATTCAAGGCATGACTTTCAGGGCAGGAGAATCAGGGCATGAGCTTCAGGGCGTGAGATTAAGGGCATGAGTTTCAGTGCATGAGTTTCAGGGCATGAGTTTCAGTGCATGAGTTTCAGGGCATGAGTTTGACGGCATGAGTTTCAGGGCATGAGACTCACGACATGAGTTTCAGGGCATGGGTTTCAGGTCTGTGGTTTCAGGGCTTGAGATTCAGGGCAGCAGTTTCAGGGCAGGAGATTCAGGGCAGGAGATTCAGGCAGGTGTTTCAGTGCAAGAGTTTCAGTGCAAGAATTTCATGGCATGTCTTTCAGTGCATGAGTTTCAGGGCAGGAGTTTCAGAGCATGAGATTCAAGGCATCAGTTTCAGGGCAGGAGATTCACGGCTTGAGTTTAAGGTCATGAGATTTAGCGCATGAGATTCAGTGCATGAGTTTCAGGGCAGAAGTTTCAGGGCATGAGATTCAGGGCATGAGTTTCAGGGCAGGAGAATCAGGGCATGAGTTTCACGGCATGAGATTCAGGGCATGAGTTTCAGGGCAGGAGTTTTACGGCATGTAATTCAGGGCGTGAGTTTCAGGATATGAGATTCATGGCATGAGTTTCAGTGCAGGAGTTTCAGGGCATGAGATTCAGGACATGAGTTTCAGGGCATGAGATTCAGTACATGAGTTTCAGGGCATGAGTTTCAGGTCTGTGGTTTGCAGGCTTGAGATTCAGCGCAGCAGTTTCAGAGCAGCAGTTTCAGGGCATGAGATTCAGGGCATGAGTTTCAGGGCATGAGTTTCAGAGCAGGAGAATCAGGGCTTGAGTTTCAGAGCATGAGATTCAGGGGATGAGTTTCAGTGCATGAATTTCAGAGCATGAGATTCAGGGCATGAGATTCAGAGCAAGATTTTCAGGACAGAAGATTCAGGGCATGAGTTTCAGGGCATGAGATTCAGGGCATGAGTGTCAGGGCATGAGATTCAGGACATGACTTTCAGGGCATGAGTTTCAGGTCTGTGGTTTCAGGGCTTGAGATTCAGGGCAGCAGTTTCAGGGCAGGAGTTTCATGGCAGGAGTTTCAGGGCATGAGATTCAGGGCATGAGTTTCAGGGCAGGAATTTCAGGGCATGAGATTCATGGCATGAGTTTCAGGGCATGAGTTTCAGGGCAGGAATTTCAGGGCATGACATTCAGGGCATGTGTTTTAGGGCACGTGTTTCAGTGCAAGAGTTTGAGGGCATGAGATTCAGGGCATGAGTTTCAAGGCAAGAGATTCAGGGCAGGAGATTGAGGGCATGAGATTCGGGGCTTGAGTTTCAAGGCAGGTGTTTTAGGGCACGTGTTTCAGTGCAAGAATTTCAGGGCATGAGATTCAGGGCATGAGTTTCAGTGCATGAGTTTCAGGGCATGATTTTCAGTGAAGGAGTTTCAGGGCATGAGATTCATGGCATGAGTTTCAGGGCATAAGTTTCAGGGCAGGAATTTCAGGTCATGACATTCAGGGCATGTGTTTTAGGGCAGGTGTTTCAGTGCAAGAGTTTGAGGGCATGAGATTCAGGGCATGAGTTTCAAGGCAAGAGATTCAGGGCTGGAGATTGAGGGCATGAGATTCGGAGCTTGAGTTTCAAGGCAGGTGTTTTAGGGCACGTGTTTCAGTGCAGGTGTTTCAGGGCAGGAGATTCAGAGCATGAGTTTCAGTGCATGAGTTTGAGAGCATGAGTTTCAGGGCATGAGATTCAGGACAGGAGTTTCAGGGCATGAGACTCAGGGCATGAGTTTCAGTGCAAGAGTTTCAGGGCATGAGATTCAGGGCATGAGTTTCAGGGCATGAGATTCAGGACAGGAGTTTTAGGGCATGTAATTCAGGGCATCAGTTTCAGTGCATGAGTTTCAGGGCAGGATTTTCAGGGTATGAGATTTAGGGCATGAATTTCAGCGCAGGAGTTTCAGGGCATGAGATTCAGGGCATGAGTTTCAGGGCATGAGATTCAGGACAGGAGTTTCAAGGCATGAGATTCAGGGCATGAGTTTCAGTGCATGAGTTTCAGTGTATAGAGTTTGAGGGCAGGAGTTTCAGGGCATGGGATTCAGGGCATGAGATTCAGGGCAGGAATTTCAGGGCATGTGATTCAGGGCATGAGTTTCTGGGCAGATGATTCAGGGCAGGAGTTTCAGGGCATGAGATTCAGGGCATGAGTTTCAGTGCATGAGATTCAGGACAGGAGTTTCAAGGCATGAGATTCAGAGCATGAGTTTCAGTGCATTAGTTTCAGTGTATGAGTTTGCGGGCAGGAGTTTCAGGGCATGAGATTCAGAGCAGGAATTTCAGGGCATGTTATTCAGGGCATGAGTTTCTGGGCAGATGATTTAGGACAGGAGTTTTAGGGCATGTGAACAGGGCATGAGTTTCAGTGCATGAGTTTCAGGGTAGAAGTTTCAGGGTATGAGATTTAGGGCATGAGTTTCAGGGCAGGAGATGCAGGGTTTGAGTTTCGGGGCATGATATTCAGGGCATGAGTTTCAGGGCATGAGTTTCAGTGAAGGAGTTTCAGGGCATGTAATTCAGGGCATGAGTTTCAGGATATGAGATTCATGGCATGATATTCAGGGCAGCAGTTTCAGGGCATGAGATTCAGGACATGAGTTTCAGTGCAGTAGTTTCAGGGATGAGAATCAGGGCGTGAGTTTCAGGGCATGTGATTCAGGACAGGGGTTTGAGGGCAGGAGTTTCAGGGCAGGAGATTAAGGACATGAGTTTCAGGGCATGAGTTTCAGGTCTGTGGTTTCCGGGCTTGAGATTCAGCGCAGCAGTTTCAGAGCAACAGTTTCAGGGCATGAGATTCAGGGCATGAGTTTCAGGGCATGGGTTTCAGGGCAGGAGAATCAGGGATTGAGTTTCAGAGCATGACATTCAGGGGATGAGTTTCAGGACAGGAGATTCAGGGCATGAGTTTCAGTGCATGAGTTTGAGGGCAGGAGTTTCAGGGCATGAGATTCAGGGCATGAGATTCAGTACATGAGTTTCAGGGCATGAGTTTCAGGTCTGTGGTTTGCAGGCTTGAGATTCAGCGCAGCAGTTTCAGAGCAGCAGTTTCAGGGCATGAGATTCAGGGCATGAGTTTCAGGGCATGAGTTTCAGAGCAGGAGAATCAGGGCTTGAGTTTCAGAGCATGAGATTCAGGGGATGAGTTTCAGTGCATGAATTTCAGAGCATGAGATTCAGGGCATGAGATTCAGAGCAAGATTTTCAGGACAGAAGATTCAGGGCATGAGTTTCAGGGCATGAGATTCAGGGCATGAGTGTCAGGGCATGAGATTCAGGACATGACTTTCAGGGCATGAGTTTCAGGTCTGTGGTTTCAGGGCTTGAGATTCAGGGCAGCAGTTTCAGGGCAGGAGTTTCATGGCAGGAGTTTCAGGGCATGAGATTCAGGGCATGAGTTTCAGGGCAGGAATTTCAGGGCATGAGATTCATGGCATGAGTTTCAGGGCATGAGTTTCAGGGCAGGAATTTCAGGGCATGACATTCAGGGCATGTGTTTTAGGGCACGTGTTTCAGTGCAAGAGTTTGAGGGCATGAGATTCAGGGCATGAGTTTCAAGGCAAGAGATTCAGGGCAGGAGATTGAGGGCATGAGATTCGGGGCTTGAGTTTCAAGGCAGGTGTTTTAGGGCACGTGTTTCAGTGCAAGAATTTCAGGGCATGAGATTCAGGGCATGAGTTTCAGGGCATGAGATCTGGACAGGAGTTTCAGGGCATGAGATTCAGGGCATGAGTTTCAGTGCATGAGTTTCAGGGCATGATTTTCAGTGAAGGAGTTTCAGGGCATGAGATTCATGGCATGAGTTTCAGGGCATAAGTTTCAGGGCAGGAATTTCAGGTCATGACATTCAGGGCATGTGTTTTAGGGCAGGTGTTTCAGTGCAAGAGTTTGAGGGCATGAGATTCAGGGCATGAGTTTCAAGGCAAGAGATTCAGGGCTGGAGATTGAGGGCATGAGATTCGGAGCTTGAGTTTCAAGGCAGGTGTTTTAGGGCACGTGTTTCAGTGCAGGTGTTTCAGGGCAGGAGATTCAGAGCATGAGTTTCAGTGCATGAGTTTGAGAGCATGAGTTTCAGGGCATGAGATTCAGGACAGGAGTTTCAGGGCATGAGACTCAGGGCATGCGTTTCAGTGCAAGAGTTTCAGGGCATGAGATTCAGGGCATGAGTTTCAGGGCATGAGATTCAGGACAGGAGTTTTAGGGCATGTAATTCAGGGCATGAGTTTCAGTGCATGAGTTTCAGGGCAGGATTTTCAGGGTATGAGATTTAGGGCATGAATTTCAGTGCAGGAGTTTCAGGGCATGAGATTCAGGGCATGAGTTTCAGGGCATGAGATTCAGGACAGGAGTTTCAAGGCATGAGATTCAGGGCATGAGTTTCAGTGCATGAGTTTCAGTGTATGAGTTTGAGGGCAGGAGTTTCAGGGCATGGGATTCAGGGCATGAGATTCAGGGCAGGAATTTCAGGGCATGTGATTCAGGGCATGAGTTTCTGGGCAGATGATTCAGGGCAGGAGTTTCAGGGCATGAGATTCAGGGCATGAGTTTCAGTGCATGAGATTCAGGACAGGAGTTTCAAGGCATGAGATTCAGAGCATGAGTTTCAGTGCATTAGTTTCAGTGTATGAGTTTGCGGGCAGGAGTTTCAGGGCATGAGATTCAGAGCAGGAATTTCAGGGCATGTTATTCAGGGCATGAGTTTCTGGGCAGATGATTTAGGACAGGAGTTTTAGGGCATGTGAACAGGGCATGAGTTTCAGTGCATGAGTTTCAGGGTAGAAGTTTCAGGGTATGAGATTTAGGGCATGAGTTTCAGGGCAGGAGATGCAGGGTTTGAGTTTCAGGGCATGATATTCAGGGCATGAGTTTCAGGGCATGAGTTTCAGTGAAGGAGTTTCAGGGCATGTAATTCAGGGCATGAGTTTCAGGATATGAGATTCATGGCATGATATTCAGGGCAGCAGTTTCAGGGCATGAGATTCAGGACATGAGTTTCAGTGCAGTAGTTTCAGGGATGAGAATCAGGGCGTGAGTTTCAGGGCATGTGATTCAGGACAGGGGTTTGAGGGCAGGAGTTTCAGGGCAGGAGATTAAGGACATGAGTTTCAGGGCATGAGTTTCAGGTCTGTGGTTTCCGGGCTTGAGATTCAGCGCAGCAGTTTCAGAGCAACAGTTTCAGGGCATGAGATTCAGGGCATGAGTTTCAGGGCATGGGTTTCAGGGCAGGAGAATCAGGGATTGAGTTTCAGAGCATGACATTCAGGGGATGAGTTTCAGGACAGGAGATTCAGGGCATGAGTTTCAGTGCATGAGTTTGAGGGCAGGAGTTTCAGGGCATGAGATTCAGGGCATGAGATTCAGGACATGAGTTTCAGGGCATGAGTTTCAGTGCACGAGTTTGAGGGCAGGAGTTTCAGGGCATGAGATTCAGGGCATGAGTTTCAGGGCAGGAGTTTCAGAGCATGAGATTCAGTGCATGAGTTTCAGAGCAGGAGATTCACGGCTTGAGTTTAAGGTCATGAGATTTTGCGTATGAGATTCAAGGCATGAGTTTCAGGGCAGGAGAATCAGGGCATGAGTTTCAGGGCATGAGATTAAGGGCATGAGTTTCAGTGCATGAGTTTCAGGGCATGCGTTTGAGAGCATGAGTTTCAGGGCATGAGATTCAGGACAGGAGTGTCAGGGCATGAGATTCAGGGCATGAGACTCACGACATGAGTTTCAGGGCATGGGTTTCAGGTCTGTGGTTTCAGGGCTTGATATTCAGGGCAGCAGTTTAGGGCAGGAGATTCAGGGCAGGAGATTCAGGCAGGTGTTTCAGTGCAAGAGTTTCAGTGCAAGAATTTCATGGCATGTCTTTCAGTGCATGAGTTTCATGGCAGGAGTTTCAGAGCATTAGATTCAGGGCATGAGTTTCAGGGCAGGAATTTCAGCGTATGAGATTCATGGCATGAGTTTCAGGGCAGGAATTTCAGGTCATGACATTCAGGGCATGTGTTTTAGGGCAGGTGTTTCAGTGCAAGAGTTTGAGGGCATGAGATTCAGGGCATGAGTTTCAAGGCAGGTGTTTTAGGGCACGTGTTTCAGTGCAGGTGTTTCAGGGCAGGAGATTCAGAGCATGAGTTTGAGAGCATGAGTTTCAGGGCATGAGATTCAGGACAGGAGTTTCAGGGCATGAGATTCAGGGCTTGAGTTTCAGTGCATGAGTTTCAGGGCATGAGTTTCACGGCATGAGATTCAGTGCATGAGTTTCAGGGCATAAGATTCAGGGCATGAGACTCACGACATGAGTTTCAGGGCATGGGTTTCAGGTCTGTGGTTTCAGGGCTTGATATTCAGGGCAGCAGTTTAGGGCAGGAGATTCAGGGCAGGAGATTCAGGCAGGTGTTTCAGTGCAAGTGTTTCAGTGCAAGAATTTCATGGCATGTCTTTCAGTGCATGAGTTTCATGGCAGGAGTTTCAGGGCATGAGATTCAGGGCATGAGTTTCAGGGCAGGAATTTCAGCGTATGAGATTCATGGCATGAGTTTCAGGGCAGGAATTTCAGGTCATGACATTCAGGGCATGTGTTTTAGGGCAGGTGTTTCAGTGCAAGAGTTTGAGGGCATGAGATTCAGGGCATGAGTTTCAAGGCAAGAGATTCAGGGCTGGAGATTGAGGGCATGAGATTCGGGGCTTGAGTTTCAAGGCAGGTGTTTTAGGGCACGTGTTTCAGTGCAGGTGTTTCAGGGCAGGAGATTCAGAGCATGAGTTTGAGAGCATGAGTTTCAGGGCATGATATTCAGGACAGGAGTTTCAGGGCATGAGATTCAGGGCTTGAGTTTCAGTGCATGAGTTTCAGGGCATGAGTTTCACGGCATGAGATTCAGTGCATGAGTTTCAGGGCATAAGCTTCAGGGCATGAGATTCACGACATGAGTTTCAGGGCATGGGATTCAGGTCTGTGGTTTCAGGGCTTGAGATTCAGGGCAGCAGTTTCAGGGCAGGAGATTCAGGCAGGTGATTCAGGCAGGTGTTTCAGTGCAAGATTTTCAGTGCAAGAGTTTCAGGGCAAGTCTTTCAGTGCATGAGTTTCAGGGCAGGAGTTTCAGAGTATGAATTTCAGGGCAGGAGTTTCAGAGCATGAGATTCAGGACATGATATTCTGGGCATGATTTTCAGGGCAGGAGTTTCCGGGCATGTAATTCAGGGCGTGAGTTTCAGGATATGAGATTCATGGCATGAGTTTCAGTGCAAGAGTTTCAGGGCATGAGATTCAGGGCATGAGTTTCAGGGCATGAGATTCAGGACAGGAGTTTCAGGGCATGAGATTCAGGGCATGAGTTTCAGAACAGGAGATTCACGGCTTGAGTTTAAGGTCATGAGATTTTGCGCATGAGATTCAAGGCATGAGTTTCAGGGCAGGAGAATCAGGGCATGAGTTTCAGGGCATGAGATTAAGGGCATGAGTTTCAGTGCATGAGTTTCAGGGCATGGGTTTCAGGTCTGTGGTTTCAGGGCTTGAGATTCAGGGCAGCAGTTTCAGGGCAGGAGATTCAGGACAGGAGATTCAGGCAGGTGTTTCAGTGCAAGAGTTTCAGTGCAAGAATTTCATGGCATGTCTTTCAGTGCATGAGTTTCAGGGCAGGAGTTTCAGGACAGGAGATTCAGGCAGGTGTTTCAGTGCAAGAGTTTCAGTGCAAGAATTTCATGGCATGTCTTTCAGTGCATGAGTTTCAGGGCAGGAGTTTCAGAGCATGAGATTCAGGGCATGAGTTTCAGGGCAGGAGATTCACGGCTTGAGATTCAGGGCAAGATTTTCAGGACAGGAGATTCAGGGCATGAGTTTCAAGGCATGAGATTCAGGGCATGAGTTTCAGGGTATGAGATTCGGGACATGACTTTCAGGGCATGACTG
The DNA here is from genome assembly GCF_030028105.1 of Mobula birostris. Taxonomy (NCBI): domain Eukaryota; kingdom Metazoa; phylum Chordata; class Chondrichthyes; order Myliobatiformes; family Myliobatidae; genus Mobula; species Mobula birostris. Next base: position 98,839 of record NW_027278478.1, read on the forward strand.
TCAGGTCTGTGGTTTCAGGGCATGAGATTGAGGGCAGCAGTTTCAGGGCAGGAATTTCAGGGCATGAGATTCATGGCATGAGTTTCAGGGCATGAGTTTCAGGCAAGGAATTTCAGGGCATGACATTCAGGGCATGTGTTTTAGGGCAGGTGTTTCAGTGCAAGAGTTTGAGGGTATGAGATTCAGGGCATGAGTTTCAAAGCAAGAGATTCAGGGCAGGAGATTGAGGGCATGAGATTCGGGGCTTGAGTTTCAAGGCAGGTGTTTTTGGGCACGTGTTTCAGTGTAGGAGTTTCAGGGCAGGAGATTCAGAGCATGAGTTTCAGTGCATGAGTTTGAGGGCATGACTTTCAGGGCAGGAGTTTCAGGGCATGTAATTCAGGGCGTGAGTTTCAGGATATGAGATTCATGGCATGAGTTTCAGTGCAAGAGTTTCAGGGCATGTGATTCAGGGCATGAGTTTCAGGATATGAGATTCATGGCATGATATTCAGCGCAGCAGTTTCAGGGATGAGATTCAGGGCATGAGTTTCAGTGCATGGGTTTGAGGGCAGGAGTTTCAGGGCATGAGATTCAGGACATGAGTTTCAGGGCATGAGATTCAGTACATGAGTTTCAGGGCATGAGTTTCAGGTCTGTGGTTTCCGGGCTTGAGATTCAGCGCAGCAGTTTCAGAGCAGCAGTTTCAGGGCATGAGTTTCAGGGCATGAGTTTCAGGGCATGAGTTTCAGGGCAGGAGAATCAGGGCTTGAGTTTCAGAGCATGAGATTCAGGGGATGAGTTTCAGTGAATGAATTTCAGGGCATGAGATTCAGGGCATGAGATTCGGGGCATGATTTTCAGGACAGGAGATTCAGGGCATGAGTTTCAGTGCATGAGTTTGAGGGCAGGAGTTTCACGGCATGAGATTCAGGGCATGAGTTTCAGGGCATGAGATTCAGGACGTGATTTTCAGGGCATGAGTTTCAGGTCTGTGGTTTCAGGGCTTGAGATTCAGGGTAGCAGTTTCAGGGCAGGAGTTTCATGGCAGGAGTTTCAGGGCATGAGATTCAGGGCATGAGTTTCAGGGCAGGAATTTCAGGGCATGAGATTGATGGCATGAGTTTCAGGGCATGAGTTTCAGGGCAGGAATTTCAGGTCATGGCATTCAGGGCATGTGTTTTAGGGCAGGTGTTTCAGTGCAAGAGTTTGAGGGCATGAGATTCAGGGCATGAGTTTCAAGGCAAGAGATTCAGGGCTGGAGATTGAGGGCATGAGATTCGGAGCTTGAGTTTCAAGGCAGGAGTTTTAGGGCACGTGTTTCAGTGCAGGTATTTCAGGGCAGGAGATTCAGAGCATGAGTTTCAGTGCATGAGTTTGAGAGCATGAGTTTCAGGGCATGAGATTCAGGACAGGAGTTTCAGAGCATGAGATTCAGGGCATGAGTTTCAGTGCATGAGTTTCAGGGCATGAGTTTCACGGCATGAGATTCAGTGCATGAGTTTCAGGGCATGAGGTTCAGGGCATGAGATTCACGACATGAGTTTCAGGGCATGGGTTTCAGTTCTGTGGTTTCAAGGCTTGAGATTCAGGGCAGCAGTTTCAGGGCAGGAGATTCAGGCAGGTGATTCAGGCAGGTGTTTCAGTGCAAGATTTTCAGTGCAAGAGTTTCAGGGCAAGTCTTTCAGTGCATGAGTTTCAGGGCAGGAGTTTCAGAGCATGAATTTCAGGGCAGGAGTTTCAGAGCATGAGATTCAGGACAGGAGTTTCAGGGCGTGAGATTCAGGACAGAATATTCTGGGCATGCTTTTCAGGGCAGGAGTTTTCGGGCATGTAATTCAGGGCGTGAGTTTCAGGGCATGAGATTCGGGACATGACTTTCAGGGCATGACTGTCAGGTCTGTGGTTTCAGGGCATGAGATTGAGGGCAGCAGTTTCAGGGCAGGAATTTCAGGGCATGAGATTCATGGCATGAGTTTCAGGGCATGAGTTTCAGGGCAGGAATTTCAGGGCATGACATTCAGGGCATGTGTTTTAGGGCAGGTGTTTCAGTGCAAGAGTTTGAGGGTATGAGATTCAGGGCATGAGTTTCAAAGCAAGAGATTCAGGGCAGGAGATTGAGGGCATGAGATTCGGGGCTTGAGTTTCAAGGCAGGTGTTTTTGGGCACGTGTTTCAGTGTAGGAGTTTCAGGGCAGGAGATTCAGAGCATGAGTTTCAGTGCATGAGTTTGAGTGCATGACTTTCAGGGCAGGAGTTTCAGGGCATGTAATTCAGGGCGTGAGTTTCAGGATATGAGATTCATGGCATGAGTTTCAGTGCAAGAGTTTCAGGGCATGTGATTCAGGGCATGAGTTTCAGGATATGAGATTCATGGCATGATATTCAGCGCAGCAGTTTCAGGGATGAGATTCAGGGCATGAGTTTCAGTGCATGGGTTTGAGGGCAGGAGTTTCAGGGCATGAGATTCAGGACATGAGTTTCAGGGCATGAGATTCAGTACATGAGTTTCAGGGCATGAGTTTCAGGTCTGTGGTTTCCGGGCTTGAGATTCAGCGCAGCAGTTTCAGAGCAGCAGTTTCAGGGCATGAGTTTCAGGGCATGAGTTTCAGGGCATGAGTTTCAGGGCAGGAGAATCAGGGCTTGAGTTTCAGAGCATGAGATTCAGGGGATGAGTTTCAGTGAATGAATTTCAGGGCATGAGATTCAGGGCATGAGATTCGGGGCATGATTTTCAGGACAGGAGATTCAGGGCATGAGTTTCAGTGCATGAGTTTGAGGGCAGGAGTTTCACGGCATGAGATTCAGGGCATGAGTTTCAGGGCATGAGATTCAGGACGTGATTTTCAGGGCATGAGTTTCAGGTCTGTGGTTTCAGGGCTTGAGATTCAGGGTAGCAGTTTCAGGGCAGGAGTTTCATGGCAGGAGTTTCAGGGCATGAGATTCAGGGCATGAGTTTCAGGGCAGGAATTTCAGGGCATGAGATTCATGGCATGAGTTTCAGGGCATGAGTTTCAGGGCAGGAATTTCAGGTCATGACATTCAGGGCATGTGTTTTAGGGCAGGTGTTTTAGTGCAAGAGTTTGAGGGCATGAGATTCAGGGCATGAGTTTCAAGGCAAGAGATTCAGGGCTGGAGATTGAGGGCATGAGATTCGGAGCTTGAGTTTCAAGGCAGGAGTTTTAGGGCACGTGTTTCAGTGCAGGTATTTCAGGGCAGGAGATTCAGAGCATGAGTTTCAGTGCATGAGTTTGAGAGCATGAGTTTCAGGGCATGAGATTCAGGACAGGAGTTTCAGAGCATGAGATTCAGGGCATGAGTTTCAGTGCATGAGTTTCAGGGCATGAGTTTCACGGCATGAGATTCAGTGCATGAGTTTCAGGGCATGAGCTTCAGGGCATGAGATTCACGACATGAGTTTCAGGGCATGGGTTTCAGTTCTGTGGTTTCAAGGCTTGAGATTCAGGGCAGCAGTTTCAGGGCAGGAGATTCAGGCAGGTGATTCAGGCAGGTGTTTCAGTGCAAGATTTTCAGTGCAAGAGTTTCAGGGCAAGTCTTTCAGTGCATGAGTTTCAGGGCAGGAGTTTCAGAGCATGAATTTCAGGGCAGGAGTTTCAGAGCATGAGATTCAGGACAGGAGTTTCAGGGCGTGAGATTCAGGACAGAATATTCTGGGCATGCTTTTCAGGGCAGGAGTTTTCGGGCATGTAATTCAGGGCGTGAGTTTCAGGATATGAGATTCATGGCATGAGTTTCAGTGCAAGAGTTTCAGGGCATGAGATTCAGGGCATGAGTTTCAGGGCATGAGATTCTGGACAGGAGTTTTAGGGCATGTAATTCAGGGCATGAGTTTCAGTGCATGAGTTTCAGGGCAGGATTTTCAGGGTATGAGATTTAGGGCATGAATTTCAGTGCAGGAGTTTCAGCGCATGAGTTTCAGGGCATGAGTTTCAGGGCATGAGATTCAGGACAGGAGTTTCAGGGCATGAGTTTCAGGTCTGTGGTTTCAGGGCTTGAGATTCAGGGTAGCAGTTTCAGGGCAGGAGTTTCATGGCAGGAGTTTCAGGGCATGAGATTCAGGGCATGAGTTTCAGGGCAGGAATTTCAGGGCATGAGATTCATGGCATGAGTTTCAGGGTATGAGTTTCAGGGCAGGAATTTCAGGTCATGACATTCAGGGCATGTGTTTTTGGGCAGGTGTTTCAGTGCAAGAGTTTGAGGGCATGAGATTCAGGGCATGAGTTTCAAGGCAAGAGACTCAGGGCTGGAGATTGAGGGCATGAGATTCGGAGCTTGAGTTTCAAGGCAGGTGTTTTAGGGCACGTGTTTCAGTGCAGGTGTTTCAGGGCAGGAGATTCAGAGCATGAGTTTCAGTGCATGAGTTTGAGAGCATGAGTTTCAGGGCATGAGATTCAGGACAGGAGTTTCAGGGCATGAGATTCAGGGCATGAGTTTCAGTGCATGAGTTTCAGGGCATGAGTTTCACGGCATGAGATTCAGTGCATGAGTTTCAGGGCATGAGCTTCAGGGCATGAGATTCACGACATGAGTTTCAGGGCATGGATTTCAGGTCTGTGGTTTCAGGGCTTGAGATTCAGGGCAGCAGTTTCAGGGCAGGAGATTCAGGCAGGTGATTCAGGCAGGTGTTTCAGTGCAAGATTTTCAGTGCAAGAGTTTCAGGGCAAGTCTTTCAGTGCATGAGTTTCAGGGCAGGAGTTTCAGAGCATGAATTTCAGGGCAGGAGTTTCAGAGCATGAGATTCAGGACAGGAGTTTCAGGGCATGAGATTCAGGACATGATATTCTGGGAATGATTTTCAGGGCAGGAGTTTCCGGGCATGTAATTCAGGGCGTGAGTTTCAGGATATGAGATTCATGGCATGAGTTTCAGTGCAAGAGTTTCAGGGCATGAGATTCAGGGCATGAGTTTCAGGGCATGAGATTCAGGACAGGAGTTTTAGGGCATGGAATTCAGGGCATGAGTTTCAGTGCATGAGTTTCAGGGCAGGATTTTCAGGGTATGAGATTTAGGGCATGAATTTCAGTGCAGGAGTTTCAGGGCATGAGATTCAGGGCATGAGATTCAGGACAGGAGTTTCAAGGCATGAGATTCAGGGCATGAGTTTCAGTGTATGAGTTTGAGGGCAGGAGTTTCAGGGCATGGGATTCAGGGCATGAGATTCAGGGCTGGAATTTCAGGGCATGTGATTCAGGGCATGAGTTTCAGGGCAGATGATTCAGGGCAGGAGTTTCAGGGCATGAGATTCAGGGCATGAGTTTCAGGGCATGAGATTCAGGACAGGAGTTTCAAGGCATGTGATTCAGAGCATGAGTTTCAGTGCATTAGTTTCAGTGTATGAGTTTGCGGGCAGGAGTTTCAGGGCATGAGATTCAGAGCAGGAATTTCAGGGCATGTTATTCAGGGCATGAGTTTCTGGGCAGATGATTTAGGACAGGAGTTTTAGGGCATGTGAACAGGGCATGAGTTTCAGTGCATGAGTTTCAGGGTAGAAGTTTCAGGGTATGAGATTTAGGGCATGAGTTTCAGGGCAGGAGATTCAGGGTTTGAGTTTCAGGGCATGATATTCAGGGCATGAGTTTCAGGGCATGAGTTTCAGTGAAGGAGCTTCAGGGCATGTAATTCAGGGCATGAGTTTCAGGATATGAGATTCATGGCATGATATTCAGGGCAGCAGTTTCAGGGCATGAGATTCAGGACATGAGTTTCAGTGCAACAGTTTCAGAGATGAGAATCAGGGCGTGAGTTTCAGGGCATGTGATTCAGGACAGGGGTTTGAGGGCAGGAGTTTCAGGGCAGGAGATTCAGGACATGAGTTTCAGGGCATGAGTTTCAGGTCTGTGGTTTCCGGGCTTGAGATTCAGCGCAGCAGTTTCAGAGCAGCAGTTTCAGGGCATGAGATTCAGGGCATGTGATTCAGGACAGGAGTTTGAAGGCATGAGATTCAGGGCATGACTTTCAGTGCATGGGTTTGAGGGCAGGAGTTTCAGGGCATGAGATTCAGGACATGAGTTTCAGGGCATGAGATTCAGGACAGGAGTTTTAGGGCATGTAATTCAGGGCATGAGTTTCAGTGCATGAGATTCAGGGCAGGATTTTCAGGGTATGAGATTTAGGGCATGAATTTCAGTGCAAGAGTTCAGGGCATGAGATTCAGGGCATGAGTTTCAGGGCATGAGATTCAGGACAGGAGTTTCAGGGCATGAGTTTCAGGTCTGTGGTTTCAGGGCTTGAGATTCAGGGCAGCAGTTTCAGGGCAGGAGATTTAGGGCAGGAGATTCAGGCAGGTGTTTCAGTGCAAGAGTTTCAGTGCAAGAATTTCATGGCATGTCTTTCAGTGCATGAGTTTCAGGGCAGGAGTTTCAGAGCATGAGATTCAAGGCATGAGTTTCAGGGCAGGAGATTCACGGCTTGAGTTTAAGGTCATGAGATTTAGCGCATGAGATTCAGTGCATGAGTTTCAGGGCAGAAGTTTCAGGGCATGAGATTCAGGGCATGAGTTTCAGGGCAGGAGAATCAGGGCATGAGTTTCACGGCATGAGATTCAGGGCATGAGTTTCAGGGCAGGAGTTTTACGGCATGTAATTCAGGGCGTGAGTTTCAGGATATGAGATTCATGGCATGAGTTTCAGTGCAGGAGTTTCAGGGCATGAGATTCAGGACATGAGTTTCAGGGCATGAGATTCAGTACATGAGTTTCAGGGCATGAGTTTCAGGTCTGTGGTTTGCAGGCTTGAGATTCAGCGCAGCAGTTTCAGAGCAGCAGTTTCAGGGCATGAGATTCAGGGCATGAGTTTCAGGGCATGAGTTTCAGGGCAGGAGAATCAGGGCTTGAGTTTCGGAGCATGAGATTCAGGGGATGAGTTTCAGTGCATGAATTTCAGAGCATGAGATTCAGGGCATGAGATTCAGAGCATGATTTTGAGGACAGGAGATTCAGGGCATGAGTTTCAGGGCATGAGATTCAGGGCATGAGTGTCAGGGCATGAGATTCTGGACATGACTATCAGGGCATGAGTTTCAGGTCTGTGGTTTCAGGGCTTGAGATTCAGGGCAGCAGTTTCAGGGCAGGAGTTCATGGTAGGAGTTTCAGAGCATGAGATTCAGGGCATGAGTTTCAGGGCAGGAATTTCAGGACATGAGATTCATGGCATGAGTTTCAGGGCATGAGTTTCAGGGCAGGAATTTCAGGTCATGACATTCAGGGCATGTGTTTTAGGGCAGGTGTTTCAGTGCAAGAGTTTGAGGGCATGAGATTCAGGGCATGAGTTTCAAGGCAAGACATTCAGGGCTGGAGATTGAGGGCATGAGATTCGGAGCTTGAGTTTCAAGGCAGGAGTTTTAGGGCACGTGTTTCAGTGCAGGTGTTTCAGGGCAGGAGATTCAGAGCATGAGTTTCAGTGCATGAGTTTGAGAGCATGAGTTTCAGGGCATGAGATTCAGGACAGGAGTTTCAGGGCATGAGATTCAGGGCATGAGTTTCAGTGCAAGAGTTTCAGGGCATGAGATTCAGGGCGTGAGTTTCAGGGCATGAGATTCAGGACAGGAGTTTTAGGGCATGTAATTCAGGGCATGAGTTTCAGTGCATGAGATTCAGGGCAGGATTTTCAGGGTATGAGATTTAGGGCATGAATTTCAGTGCAGGAGTTTCAGGGCATGAGATTCAGGGCATGAGTTTCAGGGCATGAGATTCAGGACAGGAGTTTCAGGGCATGAGTTTCTGGTCTGTGGTTTCAGGGCTTGAGATTCAGGGCAGCAGTTTCAGGGCAGGAGATTTAGGGCAGGAGATTCAGGCAGGTGTTTCAGTGCAAGAGTTTCAGTGCAAGAATTTCATGGCATGTCTTTCAGTGCATGAGTTTCAGGGCAGGAGATTCACGGCTTGAGTTTAAGGTCATGAGATTTAGCGCATGAGATTCAGTGCATGAGTTTCAGGGCAGAAGTTTAAGGGCAGGAGAATCAGGGCATGAGTTTCACGGCATGAGATTCAGGGCATGAGTTTCAGAGCAGGAGTTTTACGGCATGTAATTCAGGGCGTGAGTTTCAGGATATGAGATTCATGGCATGAGTTTCAGTGCAGGAGTTTCAGGCCATGAGATTCAGGACATGAGTTTCAGGGCATGAGATTCAGTACATGAGTTTCAGGGCATGAGTTTCAGGTCTGTGGTTTGCAGGCTTGAGATTCAGCGCAGCAGTTTCAGAGCAGCAGTTTCAGGGCATGAGATTCAGGGCATGAGTTTCAGGGCAGGAGAATCAGGGCTTGAGTTTCAGAGCATGAGATTCAGGGGATGAGTTTCAGTGCATGAATTTCAGAGCATGAGATTCAGGGCATGAGATTCAGAGCATGATTTTCAGGACAGGAGATTCAGGGCATGAGTTTCAGGGCATGAGATTCAGGGCATGAGTGTCAGGGCATGAGATTCAGGACATGACTTTCAGGGCATGAGTTTCAGGTCTGTGGTTTCAGGGCTTGAGATTCAGGGCAGCAGTTTCAGGGCAGGAGTTCGTGGTAGGAGTTTCAGGGCATGAGATTCAGGGCATGAGTTTCAGGGCAGGAATTTCAGGGCATGAGATTCAGGGCATGAGTTTCAGGGCATGAGATTCAGGGCAGGAATTTCAGGGCATGTGATTCAGGGCATGAGTTTCGGGGCAGATGATTCAGGACAGGAGTTTTAGGGCATGTGAACAGGGCATGAGTTTCAGAGCAGGAGTTTCAGGGAATGAGATTTAGGGCATGAGTTTCAGGGCAGGAGATTCAGGGTTTGAGTTTCAGGGCATGATATTCAGGGCATGAGTTTCAGGGCATGAGTTTCAGAGCAGTAGTTTCAGGGCATGTAATTCAGGGCATGAGTTTCAGGGCATGAGATTCAGGACATGAGTTTCAGGGCATGAGTTTCAGGTCTGTGGTTTCAGGGCTTGAGATTCAGGGCATCAGTTTCAGGGCAGGAGTTTCATGGCAGGAGTTTCAGGGCATGAGATTCAGGGCATGAGTTTCAGGGCAGGAATTTCAGGGCATGAGATTCATGGCATGAGTTTCAGGGCATGAGTTTCAGGGCAGGAATTTCAGGGCATGACATTCAGGGCATGTGTTTTAGGGCAGGTGTTTCAGTGCAAGAGTTTGAGGGCATGAGATTCAGGGCATGAGTTTCAAGGCAAGAGATTCAGGGCAGGAGATTGAGGGCATGAGATTCGGGGCTTGAGTTTCAAGGCAGGTGTTTTAGGGCACGTGTTTCGGTGTATGAGTTTCAGGGCAGGAGATTCAGAGCATGAGTTTCAGTGCATGAGTTTGAGGGCAGGAGTTTCAGGGCATGTAATTCAGGGCGTGAGTTTCAGAGCAGGAGTTTTACGGCATGTAATTCAGGGCGTGAGTTTCAGGATATGAGATTCATGGCATGAGTTTCAGTGCAGGAGTTTCAGGCCATGAGATTCAGGACATGAGTTTCAGGGCATGAGATTCAGTACATGAGTTTCAGGGCATGAGTTTCAGGTCTGTGGTTTGCAGGCTTGAGATTCAGCGCAGCAGTTTCAGAGCAGCAGTTTCAGGGCATGAGATTCAGGGCATGAGTTTCAGGGCAGGAGAATCAGGGCTTGAGTTTCAGAGCATGAGATTCAGGGGATGAGTTTCAGTGCATGAATTTCAGAGCATGAGATTCAGGGCATGAGATTCAGAGCATGATTTTCAGGACAGGAGATTCAGGGCATGAGTTTCAGGGCATGAGATTCAGGGCATGAGTGTCAGGGCATGAGATTCAGGACATGACTTTCTGGGCATGAGTTTCAGGTCTGTGGTTTCAGGGCTTGAGATTCAGGGCAGCAGTTTCAGGGCAGGAGTTCATGGTAGGAGTTTCAGGGCATGAGATTCAGGGCATGAGTTTCAGGGCAGGAATTTCAGGGCATGAGATTCAGGGCATGAGTTTCAGGGCATGAGATTCAGGGCAGGAATTTCAGGGCATGTGATTCAGGGCATGAGTTTCGGGGCAGATGATTCAGGACAGGAGTTTTAGGGCATGTGAACAGGGCATGAGTTTCAGAGCAGGAGTTTCAGGGAATGAGATTTAGGGCATGAGTTTCAGGGCAGGAGATTCAGGGTTTGAGTTTCAGGGCATGATATTCAGGGCATGAGTTTCAGGGCATGAGTTTCAGAGCAGTAGTTTCAGGGCATGTAATTCAGGGCATGAGTTTCAGGGCATGAGATTCAGGACATGAGTTTCAGGGCATGAGTTTCAGGTCTGTGGTTTCAGGGCTTGAGATTCAGGGCATCAGTTTCAGGGCAGGAGTTTCATGGCAGGAGTTTCAGGGCATGAGATTCAGGGCATGAGTTTCAGGGCAGGAATTTCAGGGCATGAGATTCATGGCATGAGTTTCAGGGCATGAGTTTCAGGGCAGGAATTTCAGGGCATGACATTCAGGGCATGTGTTTTAGGGCAGGTGTTTCAGTGCAAGAGTTTGAGGGCATGAGATTCAGGGCATGAGTTTCAAGGCAAGAGATTCAGGGCAGGAGATTGAGGGCATGAGATTCGGGGCTTGAGTTTCAAGGCAGGTGTTTTAGGGCACGTGTTTCGGTGTAGGAGTTTCAGGGCAGGAGATTCAGAGCATGAGTTTCAGTGCATGAGTTTGAGGGCAGGAGTTTCAGGGCATGTAATTCAGGGCGTGAGTTTCAGGATATGAGATTCATGGCATGAGTTTCAGTGCAAGAGTTTCAGGGCATGAGATTCAGGGCATGAGTTTCAGGGCATGAGATCTGGACAGGAGTTTCAGGGCATGAGATTCAGGGCATGAGTTTCAGTGCATGAGTTTCAGGGCATGATTTTCAGTGAAGGAGTTTCAGGGCATGTGATTCAGGGCATGAGTTTCAGGATATGAGATTCATGGCATGATATTCAGTGCAGCAGTTTCAGGGATGAGATTCAGGGCATGAGTTTCAGGGCATGTGATTCAGGACAGGAGTTTGAAGGCATGAGATTCAGGGCATGAGTTTCAGTGCATGGGTTTGAGGGCAGGAGTTTCAGGGCATGAGATTCAGGACATGAGTTTCAGGGCAGGAGTTTTACGGCATGTAATTCAGGGCGTGAGTTTCAGGATATGAGATTCATGGCATGAGTTTCAGTGCAGGAGTTTCAGGGCATGAGATTCAGGACATGAGTTTCAGGGCATGAGATTCAGTACATGAGTTTCAGGGCATGAGTTTCAGGTCTGTGGTTTGCAGGCTTGAGATTCAGCGCAGCAGTTTCAGAGCAGCAGTTTCAGGGCATGAGATTCAGGGGATGAGTTTCAATGCATGAATTTCAGAGCATGAGATTCAGGGCATGAGATTCAGAGCATGATTTTCAGGACAGGAGATTCAGGGCATGAGTTTCAGGGCATGAGATTCAGGGCATGAGTGTCAGGGTATGAGATTCAGGACATGACTTTCAGGGCATGAGTTTCAGGTCTGTGGTTTCAGGGCTTGAGATTCAGGGCAGCAGTTTCAGGGCAGGAGTTTCATGGCAGGAGTTTCAGGGCATGAGATTCAGGGCATGAGTTTCAGGGCAGGAATTTCAGGGCATGAGATTCATGGCATGAGTTTCAGGGCATGAGTTTCAGGGCAGGAATTTCAGGGCATGACATTCAGGGCATGTGTTTTAGGGCACGTGTTTCAGTGCAAGAGTTTGAGGGCATGAGATTCAGGGCATGAGTTTCAAGGCAAGAGATTCAGGGCAGGAGATTCAGGCCATGAGATTCGGGGCTTGAGTTTCAAGGCAGGTGTTTTAGGGCACGTGTTTCGGTGTAGGAGTTTCAGGGCAGGAGATTCCGAGCATGAGTTTCAGTGCATGAGTTTGAGGGCATGAGTTTCAGGGCAGGAGTTTCAGGGCATGTAATTCAGGGCGTGAGTTTCAGGATATGAGATTCAGGGCATGAGTTTCAGGGCATGAGATCTGGACAGGAGTTTCAGGGCATGAGATTCAGGGCATGAGTTTCAGTGCATGAGTTTCAGGGCATGATTTTCAGCGAAGGAGTTTCAGGGCATGTGATTCAGGGCATGAATTTCAGGATATGAGATTCATGGCATGATATTCAGTGCAGCAGTTTCAGGGATGAGATTCAGGGCATGAGTTTCAGGGCATGTGATTCAGGACAGGAGTTTGAAGGCATGAGATTCAGGGCATGAGTTTCAGTGCATGGGTTTGAGGGCAGGAGTTTCAGGGCATGAGATTCAGGACATGAGTTTCAGGGCATGAAATTCAGTACATGAGTTTCAGGGCATGAGCTTCAGGTCTGTGGTTTCCGGGCTTGAGATTCAGCGCAGCAGTTTCAGAGCAGCAGTTTCAGGGCATGAGATTCAGGGCATGAGTTTCAGGGCATGAGTTTCAGGGCATGAGATTCAGGGCATGAGTTTCAGTGCATGAGTTTCAGGGCATGATTTTCAGTGAAGGAGTTTCAGGGCATGTGATTCAGGGCATGAGTTTCAGGATATGAGATTCATGGCATGATATTCAGTGTAGCAGTGTCAGGGATGAGATTCAGGGCATGAGTTTCAGGGCATGTGATTCAGGACAGGAGTTTGAAGGCATGAGATTCAGGGCATGAGTTTCAGTGCATGGGTTTGAGGGCAGGAGTTTCAGGGCATGAGATTCAGGACATGAGTTTCAGGGCATGAGATTCAGTACATGAGTTTCAGGGCATGAGTTTCAGGTCTGTGGTTTCCGGGCTTGAGATTCAGCGCAGTAGTTTCAGAGCAGCAGTTTCAGGGCATGAGATTCAGGGCATGAGTTTCAGGGCATGAGTTTCAGGGCAGGAGAATCAGGGCTTGAGTTTCAGAGCATGAGATTCAGGGGATGAGTTTCAGTGCATGAATTTCAGGGCATGAGATTCAGGGCATGAGATTCAGGGCATGATTTTCAGGACAGGAGATTCAGGGCATGAGTTTCAGTGCATGAGTTTGAGGGCAGGAGTTTCACGGCATGAGATTCAGGGCATGAGTTTCAGGGCATGAGATTCAGGACGTGAGTTTCAGGGCATGAGTTTCAGGTCTGTGGTTTCAGGGCTTGAGATTCAGGGTAGCAGTTTCAGGGCAGGAGTTTCATGCAGGAGTTTCAGAGCAGCAGTTTCAGGGCATGAGATTCAGGGCATGAGTTTCAGGGCATGAGTTTCAGGGCATGAGATTCAGGGCATGAGTTTCAGTGCATGAGTTTCAGGGCATGATTTTCAGTGAAGGAGTTTCAGGGCATGTGATTCAGGGCATGAGTTTCAGGATATGAGATTCATGGCATGATATTCAGTGTAGCAGTGTCAGGGATGAGATTCAGGGCATGAGTTTCAGGGCATGTGATTCAGGACAGGAGTTTGAAGGCATGAGATTCAGGGCATGAGTTTCAGTGCATGGGTTTGAGGGCAGGAGTTTCAGGGCATGAGATTCAGGACATGAGTTTCAGGGCATGAGATTCAGTACATGAGTTTCAGGGCATGAGTTTCAGGTCTGTGGTTTCCGGGCTTGAGATTCAGCGCAGTAGTTTCAGAGCAGCAGTTTCAGGGCATGAGATTCAGGGCATGAGTTTCAGGGCATGAGTTTCAGGGCAGGAGAATCAGGGCTTGAGTTTCAGAGCATGAGATTCAGGGGATGAGTTTCAGTGCATGAATTTCAGGGCATGAGATTCAGGGCATGAGATTCAGGGCATGATTTTCAGGACAGGAGATTCAGGGCATGAGTTTCAGTGCATGAGTTTGAGGGCAGGAGTTTCACGGCATGAGATTCAGGGCATGAGTTTCAGGGCAGGAATTTCAGGGCATGAGATTCATGGCATGAGTTTCAGGGCATGAGTTTCAGGGCAGGAATTTCAGGTCATGACATTCAGGGCATGTGTTTTAGGGCAGGTGTTTCAGTGCAAGAGTTTGAGGGTATGAGATTCAGGGCATGAGTTTCAAGGCAAGAGATTCAGGGCTGGAGATTGAGGGCATGAGATTCGGAGCTTGAGTTTCAAGGCAGGTGTTTTAGGGCACGTGTTTCAGTGCAGGTGTTTCAGGGCAGGAGATTCAGAGCATGAGTTTCAGTGCATGAGTTTGAGAGCATGAGTTTCAGGGCATGAGATTCAGGACAGGAGTTTCAGGGCATGAGATTCGGGGCTTGAGTTTCAAGGCAGGTGTTTTAGGGCACGTGTTTCGGTGTAGGAGTTTCATTGCAGGAGATTCCGAGCATGAGTTTCAGTGCATGAGTTTGAGGGCATGAGTTTCAGGGCAGGAGTTTCAGGGCATGTAATTCAGGGCGTGAGTTTCAGGATATGAGATTCAGGGCATGAGTTTCAGGGCATGAGAACTGGACAGGAGTTTCAGGGCATGAGATTCAGGGCATGAGTTTCAGTGCATGAGTTTCAGGGCATGATTTTCAGTGAAGGAGTTTCAGGGCATGTGATTCAGGGCATGAATTTCAGGATATGAGATTCATGGCATGATATTCAGTGCAGCAGTTTCAGGGATGAGATTCAGGGCATGAGTTTCAGGGCATGTGATTCAGGACAGGAGTTTGAAGGCATGAGATTCAGGGCATGAGTTTCAGTGCATGGGTTTGAGGGCAGGAGTTTCAGGGCATGAGATTCAGGACATGAGCTTCAGGGCATGAAATTCAGTACATGAGTTTCAGGGCATGAGTTTCAGGTCTGTGGTTTCCGGGCTTGAGATTCAGCGCAGCAGTTTCAGAGCAGCAGTTTCAGGGCATGAGATTCAGGGCATGAGTTTCAGGACATGAGTTTCAGGGCATGAGATTCAGGGCATGAGTTTCAGTGCATGAGTTTCAGGGCATGATTTTCAGTGAAGGAGTTTCAGGGCATGTGATTCAGGGCATGAGTTTCAGGATATGAGATTCATGGCATGATATTCAGTGTAGCAGTGTCAGGGATGAGATTCAGGGCATGAGTTTCAGGGCATGTGATTCAGGACAGGAGTTTGAAGGCATGAGATTCAGGGCATGAGTTTCAGTGCATGGGTTTGAGGGCAGGAGTTTCAGGGCATGAGATTCAGGACATGAGTTTCAGGGCATGAGTTTCAGGTCTGTGGTTTCCGGGCTTGAGATTCAGCGCAGCAGTTTCAGAGCAGCAGTTTCAGGGCATGAGATTCAGGGCATGAGTTTCAGGGCATGAGTTTCAGGGCAGGAGAATCAGGGCTTGAGTTTCAGAGCATGAGATTCAGGGGATGAGTTTCAGTGCATGAATTTCAGGGCATGAGATTCAGGGCATGAGATTCAGGGCATGATTTTCAGGACAGGAGATTCAGGGCATGAGTTTCAGTGCATGAGTTTGAGGGCAGGAGTTTCACGGCATGAGATTCAGGGCATGAGTTTCAGGGCATGAGATTCAGGACGTGAATTTCAGGGCAGGAGTTTCAGAGCATGAGATTCAGGACAGGAGTTTCAGGGCATGAGATTCAGAACATGATATTCTGGGCATGATTTTCAGGGCAGGAGTTTCCGGGCATGTAATTCAGGGCGTGAGTTTCAGGATATGAGATTCATGGCATGAGTTTCAGTGCAAGAGTTTCAGGGCATGAGATTCAGGGCATGAGATTCAGGACAGGAGTTTTAGGGCACGTAATTCAGGGCATGAGTTTCAGTGCATGAGTTTCAGGGCAGGATTTTCAGGGTATGAGATTTAGGGCATGAATTTCAGTGCAGGAGTTTCAGGGCATGAGATTCAGGGCATGAGTTTCAGGGCATGAGATTCAGGACAGGAGTTTCAGGGCATGAGTTTCAGGTCTGTGGTTTCAGGGCTTGAGATTCAGGGTAGCAGTTTCAGGGCAGGAGTTTCATGGCAGGAGTTTCAGGGAATGAGATTCAGGGCATGAGTTTCAGGGCAGGAATTTCAGGGCATGAGATTCATGGCATGAGTTTCAGGGCATGAGTTTCAGGGCAGGAATTTCAGGTCATGACATTCAGGGCATGTGTTTTAGGGCAGGTGTTTCAGTGCAAGAGTTTGAGGGCATGAGATTCAGGGCATGAGTTTCAAGGCAAGAGATTCAGGGCTGGAGATTGAGGGCATGAGATTCGGAGCTTGAGTTTCAAGGCAGGTGTTCTAGGGCACGTGTTTCAGGACAGGAGTTTCAGGGCATGAGATTCAGGGCATGAGTTTCAGTGCAAGAGTTTCAGGGCATGAGATTCAGGGCATGAGTTTCAGGGCATGAGATTCAGGACAGGAGTTTTAGGGCATGTAATTCAGGGCATGAGTTTCAGTGCATGAGTTTCAGGGCAGGATTTTCAGGGTATGAGATTTAGGGCATGAATTTCAGTGCAGGAGTTTCAGGGCATGAGATTCAGGGCATGAGTTTCAGGGCATGAGATTCAGGACAGGAGTTTCAGGGCATGAGTTTCAGGTCTGTGGTTTCCGGGCTTGAGATTCAGCGCAGTAGTTTCAGAGCAGCAGTTTCAGGGCATGAGATTCAGGGCATGAGTTTCAGGGCATGAGTTTCAGGGCAGGAGAATCAGGGCTTGAGTTTCAGAGCATGAGATTCAGGGGATGAGTTTCAGTGCATGAATTTCAGGGCATGAGATTCAGGGCATGAGATTCAGGGCATGATTTTCAGGACAGGAGATTCAGGGCATGAGTTTCAGTGCATGAGTTTGAGGGCAGGAGTTTCACGGCATGAGATTCAGGGCATGAGTTTCAGGGCATGAGATTCAGGACGTGAGTTTCAGGGCATGAGTTTCAGGTCTGTGGTTTCAGGGCTTGAGATTCAGGGTAGCAGTTTCAGGGCAGGAGTTTCATGCAGGAGTTTCAGGGCATGAGATTCAGGGCATGATTTTCAGGGCAGGAATTTCAGGGCATGAGATTCATGGCATGAGTTTCAGGGCATGAGTTTCAGGGCAGGAATTTCAGGTCATGACATTCAGGGCATGTGTTTTAGGGCAGGTGTTTCAGTGCAAGAGTTTGAGGGCATGAGATTCAGGGCATGAGTTTCAAGGCAAGAGATTCAGGGCTGGAGATTGAGGGCATGAGATTCGGAGCTTGAGTTTCAAGGCAGGTGTTTTAGGGCACGTGTTTCAGTGCAGGTGTTTCAGGGCAGGAGATTCAGAGCATGAGTTTCAGTGCATGAATTTGAGAGCATGAGTTTCAGGGCATGAGATTCAGGACAGGAGTTTCAGGGCATGAGATTCGGGGCTTGAGTTTCAAGGCAGGTGTTTTAGGGCACGTGTTTCGGTGTAGGAGTTTCATTGCAGGAGATTCCGAGCATGAGTTTCAGTGCATGAGTTTGAGGGCAGGAGTTTCAGGGCAGGAGTTTCAGGGCATGTAATTCAGGGCGTGAGTTTCAGGATATGAGATTCAGGGCATGAGTTTCAGGGCATGAGAACTGGACAGGAGTTTCAGGGCATGAGATTCAGGGCATGAGTTTCAGTGCATGAGTTTCAGGGCATGATTTTCAGTGAAGGAGTTTCAGGGCATGTGATTCAGGGCATGAATTTCAGGATATGAGATTCATGGCATGATATTCAGTGCAGCAGTTTCAGGGATGAGATTCAGGGCATGAGTTTCAGGGCATGTGATTCAGGACAGGAGTTTGAAGGCATGAGATTCAGGGCATGAGTTTCAGTGCATGGGTTTGAGGGCAGGAGTTTCAGGGCATGAGATTCAGGACATGAGCTTCAGGGCATGAAATTCAGTACATGAGTTTCAGGGCATGAGTTTCAGGTCTGTGGTTTCCGGGCTTGAGATTCAGCGCAGCAGTTTCAGAGCAGCAGTTTCAGGGCATGAGATTCAGGGCATGAGTTTCAGGACATGAGTTTCAGGGCATGAGATTCAGGGCATGAGTTTCAGTGCATGAGTTTCAGGGCATGATTTTCAGTGAAGGAGTTTCAGGGCATGTGATTCAGGGCATGAGTTTCAGGATATGAGATTCATGGCATGATATTCAGTGTAGCAGTGTCAGGGATGAGATTCAGGGCATGAGTTTCAGGGCATGTGATTCAGGACAGGAGTTTGAAGGCATGAGATTCAGGGCATGAGTTTCAGTGCATGGGTTTGAGGGCAGGAGTTTCAGGGCATGAGATTCAGGACATGAGTTTCAGGGCATGAGTTTCAGGTCTGTGGTTTCCGGGCTTGAGATTCAGCGCAGCAGTTTCAGAGCAGCAGTTTCAGGGCATGAGATTCAGGGCATGAGTTTCAGGGCATGAGTTTCAGGGCAGGAGAATCAGGGCTTGAGTTTCAGAGCATGAGATTCAGGGGATGAGTTTCAGTGCATGAATTTCAGGGCATGAGATTCAGGGCATGAGATTCAGGGCATGATTTTCAGGACAGGAGATTCAGGGCATGAGTTTCAGTGCATGAGTTTGAGGGCAGGAGTTTCACGGCATGAGATTCAGGGCATGAGTTTCAGGGCATGAGATTCAGGACGTGAATTTCAGGGCAGGAGTTTCAGAGCATGAGATTCAGGACAGGAGTTTCAGGGCATGAGATTCAGAACATGATATTCTGGGCATGATTTTCAGGGCAGGAGTTTCCGGGCATGTAATTCAGGGCGTGAGTTTCAGGATATGAGATTCATGGCATGAGTTTCAGTGCAAGAGTTTCAGGGCATGAGATTCAGGGCATGAGATTCAGGACAGGAGTTTTAGGGCACGTAATTCAGGGCATGAGTTTCAGTGCATGAGTTTCAGGGCAGGATTTTCAGGGTATGAGATTTAGGGCATGAATTTCAGTGCAGGAGTTTCAGGGCATGAGATTCAGGGCATGAGTTTCAGGGCATGAGATTCAGGACAGGAGTTTCAGGGCATGAGTTTCAGGTCTGTGGTTTCAGGGCTTGAGATTCAGGGTAGCAGTTTCAGGGCAGGAGTTTCATGGCAGGAGTTTCAGGGAATGAGATTCAGGGCATGAGTTTCAGGGCAGGAATTTCAGGGCATGAGATTCATGGCATGAGTTTCAGGGCATGAGTTTCAGGGCAGGAATTTCAGGTCATGACATTCAGGGCATGTGTTTTAGGGCAGGTGTTTCAGTGCAAGAGTTTGAGGGCATGAGATTCAGGGCATGAGTTTCAAGGCAAGAGATTCAGGGCTGGAGATTGAGGGCATGAGATTCGGAGCTTGAGTTTCAAGGCAGGTGTTCTAGGGCACGTGTTTCAGTGCAGGTGTTTCAGGGCAGGAGATTCAGAGCATGAGTTTCAGTGCATGAGTTTGAGAGCATGAGTTTCAGGGCATGAGATTCAGGACAGGAGTTTCAGGGCATGAGATTCAGGGCATGAGTTTCAGTGCAAGAGTTTCAGGGCATGAGATTCAGGTCTGTGGTTTCAGGGCTTGAGATTCAGGGCAGCAGTTTCAGGGCAGGAGATTCAGGGCAGGAGATTCAGGCAGGTGTTTCAGTGCAAGAGTTTCAGTGCAAGAATTTCATGGCATGTCTTTCAGTGCATGAGTTTCAGGGCAGGAGTTTCAGAGCATGAGATTCAAGGCATGAGTTTCAGGGCAGGAGATTCACGGCTTGAGTTTAAGGTCATGAGATTTAGCGCATGAGATTCAGTGCATGAGTTTCAGGGCAGAAGTTTCAGGGCATGAGATTCAGGGCATGAGTTTCAGGGCAGGAGAATCAGGGCATGAGTTTCACGGCATGAGATTCAGGGCATGAGTTTCAGGGCAGGAGTTTTACGGCATGTAATTCAGGGCGTGAGTTTCAGGATATGAGATTCATGGCATGAGTTTCAGTGCAGGAGTTTCAGGGCATGAGATTCAGGACATGAGTTTCAGGGCATGAGATTCAGTACATGAGTTTCAGGGCATGAGTTTCAGGTCTGTGGTTTGCAGGCTTGAGATTCAGCGCAGCAGTTTCAGAGCAGCTGTTTCAGGGCATGAGTTTCAGGGCAGGAGAATCAGGGCTTGAGTTTCAGAGCATGAGATTCAGGGGATGAGTTTCAGTGCATGAATTTCAGAGCATGAGATTCAGGTCATGAGATTTAGAGCATGATTTTCAGGACAGGAGATTCAGGGCATGAGTTTCAGGGCATGTGATTCAGTGCATGAGTGTCAGGGCATGAGATTCAGGACATGACTTTCAGGGCATGAGTTTCAGGTCTGTGGTTTCAGGGCTTGAGATTCAGGGCAGCAGTTTCAGGGCAGGAGTTCATGGTAGGAGTTTCAGGGCAGGAATTTCAGGGCATGAGATTCATGGCATGAGTTTCAGGGCATGAGTTTCAGGGCAGGAATTTCAGGGCATGACATTCAGGGCATGTGTTTTAGGGCACGTGTTTCAGTGCAAGAGTTTGAGGGCATGAGATTCAGGGCATGAGTTTCAAGGCAAGAGATTCAGGGCAGGAGATTGAGGGCATGAGATTCGGGGCTTGAGTTTCAAGGCAGGTGTTTTAGGGCACGTGTTTCGGTGTAGGAGTTTCATTGCAGGAGATTCCGAGCATGAGTTTCAGTGCATGAGTTTGAGGGCATGAGTTTCAGGGCAGGAGTTTCAGGGCATGTAATTCAGGGCGTGAGTTTCAGGATATGAGATTCAGGGCATGAGTTTCAGGGCATGAGATCTGCACAGGAGTTTCAGGGCATGAGATTCAGGGCATGAGTTTCAGTGCATGAGTTTCAGGGCATGATTTTCAGTGAAGGAGTTTCAGGGCATGTGATTCAGGGCATGAATTTCAGGATATGAGATTCATGGCATGATATTCAGTGCAGCAGTTTCAGGGATGAGATTCAGGGCATGAGTTTCAGGGCATGTGATTCAGGACAGGAGTTTGAAGGCATGAGATTCAGGGCATGAGTTTCAGTGCATGGGTTTGAGGGCAGGAGTTTCAGGGCATGAGATTCAGGACATGAGTTTCAGGGCATGAAATTCAGTACATGAGTTTCAGGGCATGAGTTTCAGGTCTGTGGTTTCCGGGCTTGAGATTCAGCGCAGCAGTTTCAGAGCAGCAGTTTCAGGGCATGAGATTCAGGGCATGAGTTTCAGGACATGAGTTTCAGGGCATGAGATTCAGGGCATGAGTTTCAGTGCATGAGTTTCAGGGCATGATTTTCAGTGAAGGAGTTTCAGGGCATGTGATTCAGGGCATGAGTTTCAGGATATGAGATTCATGGCATGATATTCAGTGTAGCAGTGTCAGGGATGAGATTCAGGGCATGAGTTTCAGGGCATGTGATTCAGGACAGGAGTTTGAAGGCATGAGATTCAGGGCATGAGATTCAGTGCATGGGTTTGAGGGCAGGAGTTTCAGGGCATGAGATTCAGGACATGAGTTTCAGGGCATGAGATTCAGTACATGAGTTTCAGGGCATGAGTTTCAGGTCTGTGGTTTCCGGTCTTGAGATTCAGCGCAGCAGTTTCAGAGCAGCAGTTTCAGGGCATGAGATTCAGGGCATGAGTTTCAGGGCATGAGTTTCAGGGCAGGAGAATCAGGGCTTGAGTTTCAGAGCATGAGATTCAGGGGATGAGTTTCAGTGCATGAATTTCAGGGCATGAGATTCAGGGCATGAGATTCAGGGCGTGATTTTCAGGACAGGAGATTCAGGGCATGAGTTTCAGTGCATGCGTTTGAGGGCAGGAGTTTCACGGCATGAGATTCAGGGCATGAGTTTCAGGGCATGAGATTCAGGGCATGAGTTTCAAGGCAAGAGATTCAGGGCTGGAGATTGAGGGCATGAGATTCGGAGCTTGAGTTTCAAGGCAGGTGTTTTAGGGCACGTGTTTCAGTGCAGGTGTTTCAGGGCAGGAGATTCAGAGCATGAGTTTCAGTGCATGAGTTTGAGAGCATGAGTTTCAGGGCATGAGATTCAGGACAGGAGTTTCAGGGCATGAGATTCGGGGCTTGAGTTTCAAGGCAGGTGTTTTAGGGCACGTGTTTCGGTGTAGGAGTTTCATTGCAGGAGATTCCGAGCATGAGTTTCAGTGCATGAGTTTGAGGGCATGAGTTTCAGGGCAGGAGTTTCAGGGCATGTAATTCAGGGCGTGAGTTTCAGGATATGAGATTCAGGGCATGAGTTTCAGGGCATGAGATCTGGACAGGAGTTTCAGGGCATGAGATTCAGGGCATGAGTTTCAGTGCATGAGTTTCAGGGCATGATTTTCAGTGAAGGAGTTTCAGGGCATGTGATTTAGGGCATGAATTTCAGGATATGAGATTCATGGCTTGATATTCAGTGCAGCAGTTTCAGGGATGAGATTCAGGGCATGAGTTTCAGGGCATGTGATTCAGGACAGGAGTTTGAAGGCATGAAATTCAGGGCATGAGTTTCAGTGCATGGGTTTGAGGGCAGGAGTTTCAGGGCATGAGATTCAGGACATGAGTTTCAGGGCATGAAATTCAGTACATGAGTTTCAGGGCATGAGTTTCAGGTCTGTGGTTTCCGGGCTTGAGATTCAGCGCAGCAGTTTCAGAGCAGCAGTTTCAGGGCATGAGATTCAGGGCATGAGTTTCAGGACATGAGTTTCAGGGCATGAGATTCAGGGCATGAGTTTCAGTGCATGAGTTTCAGGGCATGATTTTCAGTGAAGGAGTTTCAGGGCATGTGATTCAGGGCATGAGTTTCAGGATATGAGATTCATGGCATGATATTCAGTGTAGCAGTGTCAGGGATGAGATTCAGGGCATGAGTTTCAGGGCATGTGATTCAGGACAGGAGTTTGAAGGCATGAGATTCAGGGCATGAGTTTCAGTGCATGGGTTTGAGGTCAGGAGTTTCAGGGCATGAGATTCAGGACATGAGTTTCAGGGCATGAGTTTCAGGTCTGTGGTTTCCGGGCTTGAGATTCAGCGCAGCAGTTTCAGAGCAGCAGTTTCAGGGCATGAGATTCAGGGCATGAGCTTCAGGGCATGAGTTTCAGGGCAGGAGAATCAGGGCTTGAGTTTCAGAGCATGAGATTCAGGGGATGAGTTTCAGTGCATGAATTTCAGGGCATGAGATTCAGGGCATGAGATTCAGGGCATGATTTTCAGGACAGGAGATTCAGGGCATGAGTTTCAGTGCATGAGTTTGAGGGCAGGAGTTTCACGGCATGAGATTCAGGGCATGAGTTTCAGGGCATGAGATTCAGGACGTGAGTTTCAGGGCATGAGTTTCAGGTCTGTGGTTTCAGGGCTTGAGATTCAGGGTAGCAGTTTCAGGGCAGGAGTTTCATGCAGGAGTTTCAGGGCATGAGATTCAGGGCATGAGTTTCAGGGCAGGAATTTCAGGGCATGAGATTCATGGCATGAGTTTCAGGGCATGAGTTTCAGGGCAGGAATTTCAGGGCATGACATTCAGGGCATGTGTTTTAGGGCAGGTGTTTCAGTGCAAGAGTTTGAGGGCATGAGATTCAGGGCATGAGTTTCAAGGCAAGAGATTCAGGACTGGAGATTGAGGGCATGAGATTCGGAGCTTGAGTTTCAAGGCAGGTGTTTTAGGGCACGTGTTTCAGTGCAGGTGTTTCAGGGCAGGAGATTCAGAGCATGAGTTTCAGTGCATGAGTTTGAGAGCATGAGTTTCAGGGCATGAGATTCAGGACAGGAGTTTCAGGGCATGAGATTCAGGGCATGAGTTTCAGTGCATGAGTTTCAGGGCATGAGTTTCACGGCATGAGATTCAGTGCATGAGTTTCAGGGCATGAGCTTCAGCTCATGAGATTCACGACATGAGTTTCAGGGCATGGGTTTCAGGTCTGTGGTTTCAGGGCTTGAGATTCAGGGCAGCAGTTTCAGGGCAGGAGATTCAGAGCATGAATTTCAGGGCAGGAGTTTCAGAGCATGAGATTCAGGACAGGAGTTTCAGGGCATGAGATTCAGGACATGATATTCTGGGCATGATTTTCAGGGCAGGAGTTTCCGGGCATGTAATTCAGGGCGTGAGTTTCAGGATATGAGATTCATGGCATGAGTTTCAGTGCAAGAGTTTCAGGGCATGAGATTCAGGGCATGAGATTCAGGACAGGAGTTTTAGGGCACGTAATTCAGGGCATGAGTTTCAGTGCATGAGTTTCAGGGCAGGATTTTCAGGGTATGAGATTTAGGGCATGAATTTCAGTGCAGGAGTTTCAGGGCATGAGGTTCAGGGCATGAGATTCAGGGCATGAGTTTCAGGGCATGAGATTCAGGACAGGAGTTTCAGGGCATGAGTTTCAGGTCTGTGGTTTCAGGGCTTGAGATTCAGGGCAGCAGTTTCAGGGCAGGAGATTCAGGGCAGGAGATTCAGGCAGGTGTTTCAGTGCAAGAGTTTCAGTGCAAGAATTTCATGGCATGTCTTTCAGTGCATGAGTTTCAGGGCAGGAGTTTCAGAGCATGAGATTCAAGGCATGAGTTTCAGGGCAGGAGATTCACGGCTTGAGTTTAAGGTCATGAGATTTAGCGCATGAGATTCAGTGCATGAGTTTCAGGGCAGAAGTTTCAGGGCATGAGATTCAGGGCATGAGTTTCAGGGCAGGAGAATCAGGGCATGAGTTTCACGGCATGAGATTCAGGGCATGAGTTTCAGGGCAGGAGTTTTACGGCATGTAATTCAGGGCGTGAGTTTCAGGATATGAGATTCATGGCATGAGTTTCAGTGCAGGAGTTTCAGGGCATGAGATTCAGGACATGAGTTTCAGGGCATGAGATTCAGTACATGAGTTTCAGGGCATGAGTTTCAGGTCTGTGGTTTGCAGGCTTGAGATTCAGCGCAGCAGTTTCAGAGCAGCTGTTTCAGGGCATGAGATTCAGGGCATGAGTTTCAGGGCATGAGTTTCAGGGCAGGAGAATCAGGGCTTGAGTTTCAGAGCATGAGATTCAGGGGATGAGTTTCAGTGCATGAATTTCAGAGCATGAGATTCAGGTCATGAGATTTAGAGCATGATTTTCAGGACAGGAGATTCAGGGCCTGAGTTTCAGGGCATGTGATTCAGTGCATGAGTGTCAGGGCATGAGATTCAGGACATGACTTTCAGGGCATGAGTTTCAGGTCTGTGGTTTCAGGGCTTGAGATTCAGGGCAGCAGTTTCAGGGCAGGAGTTCATGGTAGGAGTTTCAGGGCAGGAATTTCAGGGCATGAGATTCATGGCATGAGTTTCAGGGCATGAGTTTCAGGGCAGGAATTTCAGGGCATGACATTCAGGGCATGTGTTTTAGGGCAGGTGTTTCAGTGCAAGAGTTTGAGGGCATGAGATTCAGGGCATGAGTTTCAAGGCAAGAGATTCAGGGCAGGAGATTGAGGGCATGAGATTCGGGGCTTGAGTTTCAAGGCAGGTGTTTTAGGGCACGTGTTTCGGTGTAGGAGTTTCATTGCAGGAGATTCCGAGCATGAGTTTCAGTGCATGAGTTTGAGGGCATGAGTTTCAGGGCAGGAGTTTCAGGGCATGTAATTCAGGGCGTGAGTTTCAGGATATGAGATTCAGGGCATGAGTTTCAGGGCATGAGATCTGGACAGGAGTTTCAGGGCATGAGATTCAGGGCATGAGTTTCAGTGCATGAGTTTCAGGGCATGATTTTCAGTGAAGGAGTTTCAGGGCATGTGATTCAGGGCATGAATTTCAGGATATGAGATTCATGGCATGATATTCAGTGCAGCAGTTTCAGGGATGAGATTCAGGGCATGAGTTTCAGGGCATGTGATTCAGGACAGGAGTTTGAAGGCATGAGATTCAGGGCATGAGTTTCAGTGCATGGGTTTGAGGGCAGGAGTTTCAGGGCATGAGATTCAGGACATGAGTTTCAGGGCATGAAATTCAGTACATGAGTTTCAGGGCATGAGTTTCAGGTCTGTGGTTTCCGGGCTTGAGATTCAGCGCAGCAGTTTCAGAGCAGCAGTTTCAGGGCATGAGATTCAGGGCATGAGTTTCAGGACATGAGTTTCAGGGCATGAGATTCAGGGCATGAGTTTCAGTGCATGAGTTTCAGGGCATGATTTTCAGTGAAGGAGTTTCAGGGCATGTGATTCAGGGCATGAGTTTCAGGATATGAGATTCATGGCATGATATTCAGTGTAGCAGTGTCAGGGATGAGATTCAGGGCATGAGTTTCAGGGCATGTGATTCAGGACAGGAGTTTGAAGGCATGAGATTCAGGGCATGAGATTCAGTGCATGGGTTTGAGGGCAGGAGTTTCAGGGCATGAGATTCAGGACATGAGTTTCAGGGCATGAGATTCAGTACATGAGTTTCAGGGCATGAGTTTCAGGTCTGTGGTTTCCGGTCTTGAGATTCAGCGCAGCAGTTTCAGAGCAGCAGTTTCAGGGCATGAGATTCAGGGCATGAGTTTCAGGGCATGAGTTTCAGGGCAGGAGAATCAGGGCTTGAGTTTCAGAGCATGAGATTCAGGGGATGAGTTTCAGTGCATGAATTTCAGGGCATGAGATTCAGGGCATGAGATTCAGGGCGTGATTTTCAGGACAGGAGATTCAGGGCATGAGTTTCAGTGCATGCGTTTGAGGGCAGGAGTTTCACGGCATGAGATTCAGGGCATGAGTTTCAGGGCATGAGATTCAGGGCATGAGTTTCAAGGCAAGAGATTCAGGGCTGGAGATTGAGGGCATGAGATTCGGAGCTTGAGTTTCAAGGCAGGTGTTTTAGGGCACGTGTTTCAGTGCAGGTGTTTCAGGGCAGGAGATTCAGAGCATGAGTTTCTGTGCATGAGTTTGAGAGCATGAGTTTCAGGGCATGAGATTCAGGACAGGAGTTTCAGGGCATGAGATTCGGGGCTTGAGTTTCAAGGCAGGTGTTTTAGGGCACGTGTTTCGGTGTAGGAGTTTCATTGCAGGAGATTCCGAGCATGAGTTTCAGTGCATGAGTTTGAGGGCATGAGTTTCAGGGCAGGAGTTTCAGGGCATGTAATTCAGGGCGTGAGTTTCAGGATATGAGATTCAGGGCATGAGTTTCAGGGCATGAGATCTGGACAGGAGTTTCAGGGCATGAGATTCAGGGCATGAGTTTCAGTGCATGAGTTTCAGGGCATGATTTTCAGTGAAGGAGTTTCAGGGCATGTGATTCAGGGCATGAATTTCAGGATATGAGATTCATGGCTTGATATTCAGTGCAGCAGTTTCAGGGATGAGATTCAGGGCATGAGTTTCAGGGCATGTGATTCAGGACAGGAGTTTGAAGGCATGAGATTCAGGGCATGAGTTTCAGTGCATGGGTTTGAGGGCAGGAGTTTCAGGGCATGAGATTCAGGACATGAGTTTCAGGGCATGAAATTCAGTACATGAGTTTCAGGGCATGAGTTTCAGGTCTGTGGTTTCCGGGCTTGAGATTCAGCGCAGCAGTTTCAGAGCAGCAGTTTCAGGGCATGAGATTCAGGGCATGAGTTTCAGGACATGAGTTTCAGGGCATGAGATTCAGGGCATGAGTTTCAGTGCATGAGTTTCAGCGCATGATTTTCAGTGAAGGAGTTTCAGGGCATGTGATTCAGGGCATGAGTTTCAGGATATGAGATTCATGG
The DNA here is from genome assembly GCF_030028105.1 of Mobula birostris. Classification (NCBI taxonomy): domain Eukaryota; kingdom Metazoa; phylum Chordata; class Chondrichthyes; order Myliobatiformes; family Myliobatidae; genus Mobula; species Mobula birostris. Next base: position 126,153 of record NW_027278478.1, read on the forward strand.
CATGATATTCAGTGTAGCAGTGTCAGGGATGAGATTCAGGGCATGAGTTTCAGGGCATGTGATTCAGGACAGGAGTTTGAAGGCATGAGATTCAGGGCATGAGTTTCAGTGCATGGGTTTGAGGTCAGGAGTTTCAGGGCATGAGATTCAGGACATGAGTTTCAGGGCATGAGTTTCAGGTCTGTGGTTTCCGGGCTTGAGATTCAGCGCAGCAGTTTCAGAGCAGCAGTTTCAGGGCATGAGATTCAGGGCATGAGCTTCAGGGCATGAGTTTCAGGGCAGGAGAATCAGGGCTTGAGTTTCAGAGCATGAGATTCAGGGGATGAGTTTCAGTGCATGAATTTCAGGGCATGAGATTCAGGGCATGAGATTCAGGGCATGATTTTCAGGACAGGAGATTCAGGGCATGAGTTTCAGTGCATGAGTTTGAGGGCAGGAGTTTCACGGCATGAGATTCAGGGCATGAGTTTCAGGGCATGAGATTCAGGACGTGAGTTTCAGGGCATGAGTTTCAGGTCTGTGGTTTCAGGGCTTGAGATTCAGGGTAGCAGTTTCAGGGCAGGAGTTTCATGCAGGAGTTTCAGGGCATGAGATTCAGGGCATGAGTTTCAGGGCAGGAATTTCAGGGCATGAGATTCATGGCATGAGTTTCAGGGCATGAGTTTCAGGGCAGGAATTTCAGGGCATGACATTCAGGGCATGTGTTTTAGGGCAGGTGTTTCAGTGCAAGAGTTTGAGGGCATGAGATTCAGGGCATGAGTTTCAAGGCAAGAGATTCAGGGCTGGAGATTGAGGGCATGAGATTCGGAGCTTGAGTTTCAAGGCAGGTGTTTTAGGGCACGTGTTTCAGTGCAGGTGTTTCAGGGCAGGAGATTCAGAGCATGAGTTTCAGTGCATGAGTTTGAGAGCATGAGTTTCAGGGCATGAGATTCAGGACAGGAGTTTCAGGGCATGAGATTCAGGGCATGAGTTTCAGTGCATGAGTTTCAGGCCATGAGTTTCACGGCATGAGATTCAGTGCATGAGTTTCAGGGCATGAGCTTCAGCTCATGAGATTCACGACATGAGTTTCAGGGCATGGGTTTCAGGTCTGTGGTTTCAGGGCTTGAGATTCAGGGCAGCAGTTTCAGGGCAGGAGATTCAGAGCATGAATTTCAGGGCAGGAGTTTCAGAGCATGAGATTCAGGACAGGAGTTTCAGGGCATGAGATTCAGGACATGATATTCTGGGCATGATTTTCAGGGCAGGAGTTTCCGGGCATGTAATTCAGGGCGTGAGTTTCAGGATATGAGATTCATGGCATGAGTTTCAGTGCAAGAGTTTCAGGGCTTGAGATTCAGGGCATGAGATTCAGGACAGGAGTTTTAGGGCACGTAATTCAGGGCATGAGTTTCAGTGCATGAGTTTCAGGGCAGGATTTTCAGGGTATGAGATTTAGGGCATGAATTTCAGTGCAGGAGTTTCAGGGCATGAGGTTCAGGGCATGAGTTTCAGGGCATGAGATTCAGGACAGGAGTTTCAGGGCATGAGTTTCAGGTCTGTGGTTTCAGGGCTTGAGATTCAGGGTAGCAGTTTCAGGGCAGGAGTTTCATGGCAGGAGTTTCAGGGAATGAGATTCAGGGCATGAGTTTCAGGGCAGGAATTTCAGGGCATGAGATTCATGGCATGAGTTTCAGGGCATGAGTTTCAGGGCAGGAATTTCAGGTCATGACATTCAGGGCATGTGTTTTAGGGCAGGTGTTTCAGTGCAAGAGTTTGAGGGCATGAGATTCATTGCATGAGTTTCAAGGCAAGAGATTCAGGGCTGGAGATTGAGGGCATGAGATTCGGAGCTTGAGTTTGAAGGCAGGTGTTTTAGGGCACGTGTTTCAGTGCAGGTGTTTCAGGGCAGGAGATTCAGAGCATGAGTTTCAGTGCATGAGTTTGAGAGCATGAGTTTCAGGGCATGAGATTCAGGACAGGAGTTTCAGGGCATGAGATTCAGGGCATGAGTTTCAGTGCAAGAGTTTCAGGGCATGAGATTCAGGGCATGAGTTTCAGGGCATGAGATTCAGGACAGGAGTTTTAGGGCATGTAATTCAGGGCATGAGTTTCAGTGCATGAGATTCAGGGCAGGATTTTCAGGGTATGAGATTTAGGGCATGAATTTCAGTGCAAGAGTTCAGGGCATGAGATTCAGGGCATGAGTTTCAGGGCATGAGATTCAGGACAGGAGTTTCAGGGCATGAGTTTCAGGTCTGTGGTTTCAGGGCTTGAGATTCAGGGCAGCAGTTTCAGGGCAGGAGATTTAGGGCAGGAGATTCAGGCAGGTGTTTCAGTGCAAGAGTTTCAGTGCAAGAATTTCATGGCATGTCTTTCAGTGCATGAGTTTCAGGGCAGGAGTTTCAGAGCATGAGATTCAAGGCATGAGTTTCAGGGCAGGAGATTCACGGCTTGAGTTTAAGGTCATGAGATTTAGCGCATGAGATTCAGTGCATGAGTTTCAGGGCAGAAGTTTCAGGGCATGAGATTCAGGGCATGAGTTTCAGGGCAGGAGAATCAGGGCATGAGTTTCACGGCATGAGATTCAGGGCATGAGTTTCAGGGCAGGAGTTTTACGGCATGTAATTCAGGGCGTGAGTTTCAGGATATGAGATTCATGGCATGAGTTTCAGTGCAGGAGTTTCAGGGCATGAGATTCAGGACATGAGTTTCAGGGCATGAGATTCAGTACATGAGTTTCAGGGCATGAGTTTCAGGTCTGTGGTTTGCAGGCTTGAGATTCAGCGCAGCAGTTTCAGAGCAGCAGTTTCAGGGCATGAGATTCAGGGCATGAGTTTCAGGGCATGAGTTTCAGGGCAGGAGAATCAGGGCTTGAGTTTCGGAGCATGAAATTCAGGGGATGAGTTTCAGTGCATGAATTTCAGAGCATGAGATTCAGGGCATGAGATTCAGAGCATGATTTTGAGGACAGGAGATTCAGGGCATGAGTTTCAGGGCATGAGATTCAGGGCATGAGTGTCAGGGCATGAGATTCAGGACATGACTTTCAGGGCATGAGTTTCAGGTCTGTGGTTTCAGGGCTTGAGATTCAGGGCAGCAGTTTCAGGGCAGGAGTTCATGGTAGGAGTTTCAGAGCATGAGATTCAGGGCATGAGTTTCAGGGCAGGAATTTCAGGACATGAGATTCATGGCATGAGTTTCAGGGCATGAGTTTCAGGGCAGGAATTTCAGGTCATGACATTCAGGGCATGTGTTTTAGGGCAGGTGTTTCAGTGCAAGAGTTTGAGGGCATGAGATTCAGGGCATGAGTTTCAAGGCAAGACATTCAGGGCTGGAGATTGAGGGCATGAGATTCGGAGCTTGAGTTTCAAGGCAGGAGTTTTAGGGCACGTGTTTCAGTGCAGGTGTTTCAGGGCAGGAGATTCAGAGCATGAGTTTCAGTGCATGAGTTTGAGAGCATGAGTTTCAGGGCATGAGATTCAGGACAGGAGTTTCAGGGCATGAGATTCAGGGCATGAGTTTCAGTGCAAGAGTTTCAGGGCATGAGATTCAGGGCGTGAGTTTCAGGGCATGAGATTCAGGACAGGAGTTTTAGGGCATGTAATTCAGGGCATGAGTTTCAGTGCATGAGATTCAGGGCAGGATTTTCAGGGTATGAGATTTAGGGCATGAATTTCAGTGCAGGAGTTTCAGGGCATGAGATTCAGGGCATGAGTTTCAGGGCATGAGATTCAGGACAGGAGTTTCAGGGCATGAGTTTCTGGTCTGTGGTTTCAGGGCTTGAGATTCAGGGCAGCAGTTTCAGGGCAGGAGATTTAGGGCAGGAGATTCAGGCAGGTGTTTCAGTGCAAGAGTTTCAGTGCAAGAATTTCATGGCATGTCTTTCAGTGCATGAGTTTCAGGGCAGGAGATTCACGGCTTGAGTTTAAGGTCATGAGATTTAGCGCATGAGATTCAGTGCATGAGTTTCAGGGCAGAAGTTTCAGGGCAGGAGAATCAGGGCATGAGTTTCACGGCATGAGATTCAGGGCATGAGTTTCAGAGCAGGAGTTTTACGGCATGTAATTCAGGGCGTGAGTTTCAGGATATGAGATTCATGGCATGAGTTTCAGTGCAGGAGTTTCAGGCCATGAGATTCAGGACATGAGTTTCAGGGCATGAGATTCAGTACATGAGTTTCAGGGCATGAGTTTCAGGTCTGTGGTTTGCAGGCTTGAGATTCAGCGCAGCAGTTTCAGAGCAGCAGTTTCAGGGCATGAGATTCAGGGCATGAGTTTCAGGGCAGGAGAATCAGGGCTTGAGTTTCAGAGCATGAGATTCAGGGGATGAGTTTCAGTGCATGAATTTCAGAGCATGAGATTCAGGGCATGAGATTCAGAGCATGATTTTCAGGACAGGAGATTCAGGGCATGAGTTTCAGGGCATGAGATTCAGGGCATGAGTGTCAGGGCATGAGATTCAGGACATGACTTTCAGGGCATGAGTTTCAGGTCTGTGGTTTCAGGGCTTGAGATTCAGGGCAGCAGTTTCAGGGCAGGAGTTCATGGTAGGAGTTTCAGGGCATGAGATTCAGGGCATGAGTTTCAGGGCAGGAATTTCAGGGCATGAGATTCAGGGCATGAGTTTCAGGGCATGAGATTCAGGGCAGGAATTTCAGGGCATGTGATTCAGGGCATGAGTTTCGGGGCAGATGATTCAGGACAGGAGTTTTAGGGCATGTGAACAGGGCATGAGTTTCAGAGCAGGAGTTTCAGGGAATGAGATTTAGGGCATGAGTTTCAGGGCAGGAGATTCAGGGTTTGAGTTTCAGGGCATGATATTCAGGGCATGAGTTTCAGGGCATGAGTTTCAGAGCAGTAGTTTCAGGGCATGTAATTCAGGGCATGAGTTTCAGGGCATGAGATTCAGGACATGAGTTTCAGGGCATGAGTTTCAGGTCTGTGGTTTCAGGGCTTGAGATTCAGGGCATCAGTTTCAGGGCAGGAGTTTCATGGCAGGAGTTTCAGGGCATGAGATTCAGGGCATGAGTTTCAGGGCAGGAATTTCAGGGCATGAGATTCATGGCATGAGTTTCAGGGCATGAGTTTCAGGGCAGGAATTTCAGGGCATGACATTCAGGGCATGTGTTTTAGGGCAGGTGTTTCAGTGCAAGAGTTTGAGGGCATGAGATTCAGGGCATGAGTTTCAAGGCAAGAGATTCAGGGCAGGAGATTGAGGGCATGAGATTCGGGGCTTGAGTTTCAAGGCAGGTGTTTTAGGGCACGTGTTTCGGTGTAGGAGTTTCAGGGCAGGAGATTCAGAGCATGAGTTTCAGTGCATGAGTTTGAGGGCAGGAGTTTCAGGGCATGTAATTCAGGGCGTGAGTTTCAGGATATGAGATTCATGGCATGAGTTTCAGTGCAAGAGTTTCAGGGCATGAGATTCAGGGCATGAGTTTCAGGGCATGAGATCTGGACAGGAGTTTCAGGGCATGAGATTCAGGGCATGAGTTTCAGGATATGAGATTCATGGCATGATATTCAGTGCAGCAGTTTCAGGGATGAGATTCAGGGCATGAGTTTCAGGGCATGTGATTCAGGAAAGGAGTTTGAAGGCATGAGATTCAGGGCATGAGTTTCAGTGTATGGGTTTGAGGTCAGGAGTTTCAGGGCATGAGATTCAGGACATGAGTTTCAGGGCATGAAATTCAGTACATGAGTTTCAGGTCTGTGGTTTCCGGGCTTGAGATTCAGCGCAGCAGTTTCAGAGCAGCAGTTTCAGGGCATGAGTTTCAGGGCATGAGTTTCAGGGCATGAGATTCAGGGCATGAGTTTCAGTGCATGAGTTTCAGGGCATGATTTTCAGTGAAGGAGTTTCAGGGCATGTGATTCAGGGCATGAGTTTCAGGATATGAGATTCATGGCATGATATTCAGTGTAGCAGTGTCAGGGATGAGATTCAGGGCATGAGTTTCAGGGCATGTGATTCAGGACAGGAGTTTGAAGGCATGAGATTCAGGGCATGAGTTTCAGTGCATGGGTTTGAGGGCAGGAGTTTCAGGGCATGAGATTCAGGACATGAGTTTCAGGGCATGAGATTCAGTACATGAGTTTCAGGGCATGAGTTTCAGGTCTGTGGTTTCCGGGCTTGAGATTCAGCGCAGCAGATTCAGAGCAGCAGTTTCAGGGCATGAGATTCAGGGCATGAGTTTCAGGGCATGAGTTTCAGGGCAGGAGAATCAGGGCTTGAGTTTCAGAGCATGAGATTCAGGGGATGAGTTTCAGTGCATGAATTTCAGGGCATGAGATTCAGGGCATGAGATTCAGGGCATGATTTTCAGGACAGGAGATTCAGGGCATGAGTTTCAGTACATGAGTTTGAGGGCAGGAGTTTCACGGCATGAGATTCAGGGCATGAGTTTCAGGGCATGAGATTCAGGACGTGAGTTTGAGCTCATGAGTTTCAGGTCTGTAGTTTCAGGGCCTGAGATTCAGGGTAGCAGTTTCATGGCAGGAGTTTCAGGGCAGGAGTTTCAGGGCATGAGATTCAGGGCATGAGTTTCAGGACAGGAATTTCAGGGCATGAGATTCATGGCATGAGTTTCAGGGCATGAGTTTCAGGGCAGGAATTTCAGGTCATGACATTCAGGGCATGTGTTTTAGGGCAGGTGTTTCAGTGCAAGAGTTTGAGGGCATGAGATTCAGGGCATGAGTTTCAAGGCAAGAGATTCAGGGCTGGAGATTGAGGGCATGAGATTCGGAGCTTGAGTTTCAAGGCAGGTGTTTTAGGGCACGTGTTTCAGTGCAGGTGTTTCAGGGCAGGAGATTCAGAGCATGAGTTTCAGTGCATGAGTTTGAGAGCATGAGTTTCAGGGCATGAGATTCAGGACAGGAGTTTCAGGGCATGAGATTCAGGGCATGAGTTTCAGTGCAAGAGTTTCAGGGCATGAGATTCAGGGCATGAGTTTCAGGGCATGAGATTCAGGACAGGAGTTTTAGGGCATGTAATTCAGGGCATGAGTTTCAGTGCATGAGTTTCAGGGCAGGAGTTTCCGGGCATGTAATTCAGGGCGTGAGTTTCAGGATATGAGATTCATGGCATGAGTTTCAGTGCAGGAGTTTCAGGGCATGAGATTCAGGACATGAGTTTCAGGGCATGAGATTCAGTACATGAGTTTCAGGGCATGAGTTTCAGGTCTGTGGTTTGCAGGCTTGAGATTCAGCGCAGCAGTTTCAGAGCAGCAGTTTCAGGGCATGAGATTCAGGGCATGAGTTTCAGGGCATGAGTTTCAGAGCAGGAGAATCAGGGCTTGAGTTTCAGAGCATGAGATTCAGGGGATGAGTTTCAGTGCATGAATTTCAGAGCATGAGATTCAGGGCATGAGATTCAGGGCATCAGATTCAGGACAGGAGTTTTTGGGCATGTAATTCAGGGCATGAGTTTCAGTGCATGAGTTTCAGGGCAGGATTTTCAGGGTATGAGATTTAGGGCATGAATTTCAGTGCAGGAGTTTCAGGGCATGAGATTCAGAGCAGCAGTTTCAGGGCATGAGATTCAGGGCATGACTTTCAGGGCAGGAGTTTCAGAGCATGAGATTCAGTGCATGAGTTTCAGAGCATAAGATTCACGGCTTGAGTTTAAGGTCATGAGATTTTGCGCATGAGATTCAAGGCATGACTTTCAGGGCAGGAGAATCAGGGCATGAGTTTCAGGGCGTGAGATTAAGGGCATGAGTTTCAGTGCATGAGTTTCAGGGCATGAGTTTCAGTGCATGAGTTTCAGGGCATGAGTTTGACGGCATGAGTTTCAGGGCATGAGACTCACGACATGAGTTTCAGGGCATGGGTTTCAGGTCTGTGGTTTCAGGGCTTGAGATTCAGGGCAGCAGTTTCAGGGCAGGAGATTCAGGGCAGGAGATTCAGGCAGGTGTTTCAGTGCAAGAGTTTCATGGCATGTCTTTCAGTGCATGAGTTTCAGGGCAGGAGTTTCAGAGCATGAGATTCAAGGCATCAGTTTCAGGGCAGGAGATTCACGGCTTGAGTTTAAGGTCATGAGATTTAGCGCATGAGATTCAGTGCATGAGTTTCAGGGCAGAAGTTTCAGGGCATGAGATTCAGGGCATGAGTTTCAGGGCAGGAGAATCAGGGCATGAGTTTCACGGCATGAGATTCAGGGCATGAGTTTCAGGGCAGGAGTTTTACGGCATGTAATTCAGGGCGTGAGTTTCAGGATATGAGATTCATGGCATGAGTTTCAGTGCAGGAGTTTCAGGGCATGAGATTCAGGACATGAGTTTCAGGGCATGAGATTCAGTACATGAGTTTCAGGGCATGAGTTTCAGGTCTGTGGTTTGCAGGCTTGAGATTCAGCGCAGCAGTTTCAGAGCAGCAGTTTCAGGGCATGAGATTCAGGGCATGAGTTTCAGGGCATGAGTTTCAGAGCAGGAGAATCAGGGCTTGAGTTTCAGAGCATGAGATTCAGGGGATGAGTTTCAGTGCATGAATTTCAGAGCATGAGATTCAGGGCATGAGATTCAGAGCAAGATTTTCAGGACAGAAGATTCAGGGCATGAGTTTCAGGGCATGAGATTCAGGGCATGAGTGTCAGGGCATGAGATTCAGGACATGACTTTCAGGGCATGAGTTTCAGGTCTGTGGTTTCAGGGCTTGAGATTCAGGGCAGCAGTTTCAGGGCAGGAGTTTCATGGCAGGAGTTTCAGGGCATGAGATTCAGGGCATGAGTTTCAGGGCAGGAATTTCAGGGCATGAGATTCATGGCATGAGTTTCAGGGCATGAGTTTCAGGCCAGGAATTTCAGGGCATGACATTCAGGGCATGTGTTTTAGGGCACGTGTTTCAGTGCAAGAGTTTGAGGGCATGAGATTCAGGGCATGAGTTTCAAGGCAAGAGATTCAGGGCAGGAGATTGAGGGCATGAGATTCGGGGCTTGAGTTTCAAGGCAGGTGTTTTAGGGCACGTGTTTCAGTGCAAGAATTTCAGGGCATGAGATTCAGGGCATGAGTTTCAGGGCATGAGATCTGGACAGGAGTTTCAGGGCATGAGATTCAGGGCATGAGTTTCAGTGCATGAGTTTCAGGGCATGATTTTCAGTGAAGGAGTTTCAGGGCATGAGATTCATGGCATGAGTTTCAGGGCATAAGTTTCAGGGCAGGAATTTCAGGTCATGACATTCAGGGCATGTGTTTTAGGGCAGGTGTTTCAGTGCAAGAGTTTGAGGGCATGAGATTCAGGGCATGAGTTTCAAGGCAAGAGATTCAGGGCTGGAGATTGAGGGCATGAGATTCGGAGCTTGAGTTTCAAGGCAGGTGTTTTAGGGCACGTGTTTCAGTGCAGGTGTTTCAGGGCAGGAGATTCAGAGCATGAGTTTCAGTGCATGAGTTTGAGAGCATGAGTTTCAGGGCATGAGATTCAGGACAGGAGTTTCAGGGCATGAGACTCAGGGCATGAGTTTCAGTGCAAGAGTTTCAGGGCATGAGATTCAGGGCATGAGTTTCAGGGCATGAGATTCAGGACAGGAGTTTTAGGGCATGTAATTCAGGGCATGAGTTTCAGTGCATGAGTTTCAGGGCAGGATTTTCAGGGTATGAGATTTAGGGCATGAATTTCAGTGCAGGAGTTTCAGGGCATGAGATTCAGGGCATGAGTTTCAGGGCATGAGATTCAGGACAGGAGTTTCAAGGCATGAGATTCAGGGCATGAGTTTCAGTGCATGAGTTTCAGTGTATGAGTTTGAGGGCAGGAGTTTCAGGGCATGGGATTCAGGGCATGAGATTCAGGGCAGGAATTTCAGGGCATGTGATTCAGGGCATGAGTTTCTGGGCAGATGATTCAGGGCAGGAGTTTCAGGGCATGAGATTCAGGGCATGAGTTTCAGTGCATGAGATTCAGGACAGGAGTTTCAAGGCATGAGATTCAGAGCATGAGTTTCAGTGCATTAGTTTCAGTGTATGAGTTTGCGGGCAGGAGTTTCAGGGCATGAGATTCAGAGCAGGAATTTCAGGGCATGTTATTCAGGGCATGAGTTTCTGGGCAGATGATTTAGGACAGGAGTTTTAGGGCATGTGAACAGGGCATGAGTTTCAGTGCATGAGTTTCAGGGTAGAAGTTTCAGGGTATGAGATTTAGGGCATGAGTTTCAGGGCAGGAGATGCAGGGTTTGAGTTTCAGGGCATGATATTCAGGGCATGAGTTTCAGGGCATGTGATTCAGGACAGGGGTTTGAGGGCAGGAGTTTCAGGGCAGGAGATTAAGGACATGAGTTTCAGGGCATGAGTTTCAGGTCTGTGGTTTCCGGGCTTGAGATTCAGCGCAGCAGTTTCAGAGCAACAGTTTCAGGGCATGAGATTCAGGGCATGAGTTTCAGGGCATGGGTTTCAGGGCAGGAGAATCAGGGATTGAGTTTCAGAGCATGACATTCAGGGGATGAGTTTCAGGACAGGAGATTCAGGGCATGAGTTTCAGTGCATGAGTTTGAGGGCAGGAGTTTCAGGGCATGAGATTCAGGACATGAGTTTCAGGGCATGAGTTTCAGTGCACGAGTTTGAGGGCAGGAGTTTCAGGGCATGAGATTCAGGGCATGAGTTTCAGGGCAGGAGTTTCAGAGCATGAGATTCAGTGCATGAGTTTCAGAGCAGGAGATTCACGGCTTGAGTTTAAGGTCATGAGATTTTGCGTATGAGATTCAAGGCATGAGTTTCAGGGCAGGAGAATCAGGGCATGAGTTTCAGGGCATGAGATTAAGGGCATGAGTTTCAGTGCATGAGTTTCAGGGCATGCGTTTGAGAGCATGAGTTTCAGGGCATGAGATTCAGGACAGGAGTGTCAGGGCATGAGATTCAGGGCATGAGACTCACGACATGAGTTTCAGGGCATGGGTTTCAGGTCTGTGGTTTCAGGGCTTGATATTCAGGGCAGCAGTTTAGGGCAGGAGATTCAGGGCAGGAGATTCAGGCAGGTGTTTCAGTGCAAGAGTTTCAGTGCAAGAATTTCATGGCATGTCTTTCAGTGCATGAGTTTCATGGCAGGAGTTTCAGAGCATTAGATTCAGGGCATGAGTTTCAGGGCAGGAATTTCAGCGTATGAGATTCATGGCATGAGTTTCAGGGCAGGAATTTCAGGTCATGACATTCAGGGCATGTGTTTTAGGGCAGGTGTTTCAGTGCAAGAGTTTGAGGGCATGAGATTCAGGGCATGAGTTTCAAGGCAGGTGTTTTAGGGCACGTGTTTCAGTGCAGGTGTTTCAGGGCAGGAGATTCAGAGCATGAGTTTGAGAGCATGAGTTTCAGGGCATGAGATTCAGGACAGGAGTTTCAGGGCATGAGATTCAGGGCTTGAGTTTCAGTGCATGAGTTTCAGGGCATGAGTTTCACGGCATGAGATTCAGTGCATGAGTTTCAGGGCATAAGATTCAGGGCATGAGACTCACGACATGAGTTTCAGGGCATGGGTTTCAGGTCTGTGGTTTCAGGGCTTGATATTCAGGGCAGCAGTTTAGGGCAGGAGATTCAGGGCAGGAGATTCAGGCAGGTGTTTCAGTGCAAGTGTTTCAGTGCAAGAATTTCATGGCATGTCTTTCAGTGCATGAGTTTCATGGCAGGAGTTTCAGGGCATGAGATTCAGGGCATGAGTTTCAGGGCAGGAATTTCAGCGTATGAGATTCATGGCATGAGTTTCAGGGCAGGAATTTCAGGTCATGACATTCAGGGCATGTGTTTTAGGGCAGGTGTTTCAGTGCAAGAGTTTGAGGGCATGAGATTCAGGGCATGAGTTTCAAGGCAAGAGATTCAGGGCTGGAGATTGAGGGCATGAGATTCGGGGCTTGAGTTTCAAGGCAGGTGTTTTAGGGCACGTGTTTCAGTGCAGGTGTTTCAGGGCAGGAGATTCAGAGCATGAGTTTGAGAGCATGAGTTTCAGGGCATGATATTCAGGACAGGAGTTTCAGGGCATGAGATTCAGGGCTTGAGTTTCAGTGCATGAGTTTCAGGGCATGAGTTTCACGGCATGAGATTCAGTGCATGAGTTTCAGGGCATAAGCTTCAGGGCATGAGATTCACGACATGAGTTTCAGGGCATGGGATTCAGGTCTGTGGTTTCAGGGCTTGAGATTCAGGGCAGCAGTTTCAGGGCAGGAGATTCAGGCAGGTGATTCAGGCAGGTGTTTCAGTGCAAGATTTTCAGTGCAAGAGTTTCAGGGCAAGTCTTTCAGTGCATGAGTTTCAGGGCAGGAGTTTCAGAGTATGAATTTCAGGGCAGGAGTTTCAGAGCATGAGATTCAGGACAGGAGTTTCAGGGCATGAGATTCAGGACATGATATTCTGGGCATGATTTTCAGGGCAGGAGTTTCCGGGCATGTAATTCAGGGCGTGAGTTTCAGGATATGAGATTCATGGCATGAGTTTCAGTGCAAGAGTTTCAGGGCATGAGATTCAGGGCATGAGTTTCAGGGCATGAGATTCAGGACAGGAGTTTCAGGGCATGAGATTCAGGGCATGAGTTTCAGAACAGGAGATTCACGGCTTGAGTTTAAGGTCATGAGATTTTGCGCATGAGATTCAAGGCATGAGTTTCAGGGCAGGAGAATCAGGGCATGAGTTTCAGGGCATGAGATTAAGGGCATGAGTTTCAGTGCATGAGTTTCAGGGCATGGGTTTCAGGTCTGTGGTTTCAGGGCTTGAGATTCAGGGCAGCAGTTTCAGGGCAGGAGATTCAGGACAGGAGATTCAGGCAGGTGTTTCAGTGCAAGAGTTTCAGTGCAAGAATTTCATGGCATGTCTTTCAGTGCATGAGTTTCAGGGCAGGAGTTTCAGAGCATGAGATTCAGGGCATGAGTTTCAGGGCAGGAGATTCACGGCTTGAGATTCAGGGCAAGATTTTCAGGACAGGAGATTCAGGGCATGAGTTTCAAGGCATGAGATTCAGGGCATGAGTTTCAGGGCATGACTGTCAGGTCTGTGGTTTCAGGGCATGAGATTGAGGGCAGCAGTTTCAGGGCAGGAATTTCAGGGCATGAGATTCATGGCATGAGTTTCAGGGCATGAGTTTCAGGGCAGGAATTTCAGGGCATGACATTCAGGGCATGTGTTTTAGGGCAGGTGTTTCAGTGCAAGAGTTTGAGGGTATGAGATTCAGGGCATGAGTTTCAAAGCAAGAGATTCAGGGCAGGAGATTGAGGGCATGAGATTCGGGGCTTGAGTTTCAAGGCAGGTGTTTTTGGGCACGTGTTTCAGTGTAGGAGTTTCAGGGCAGGAGATTCAGAGCATGAGTTTCAGTGCATGAGTTTGAGGGCATGACTTTCAGGGCAGGAGTTTCAGGGCATGTAATTCAGGGCGTGAGTTTCAGGATATGAGATTCATGGCATGAGTTTCAGTGCAAGAGTTTCAGGGCATGTGATTCAGGGCATGAGTTTCAGGATATGAGATTCATGGCATGATATTCAGCGCAGCAGTTTCAGGGATGAGATTCAGGGCATGAGTTTCAGTGCATGGGTTTGAGGGCAGGAGTTTCAGGGCATGAGATTCAGGACATGAGTTTCAGGGCATGAGATTCAGTACATGAGTTTCAGGGCATGAGTTTCAGGTCTGTGGTTTCCGGGCTTGAGATTCAGCGCAGCAGTTTCAGAGCAGCAGTTTCAGGGCATGAGTTTCAGGGCATGAGTTTCAGGGCATGAGTTTCAGGGCAGGAGAATCAGGGCTTGAGTTTCAGAGCATGAGATTCAGGGGATGAGTTTCAGTGAATGAATTTCAGGGCATGAGATTCAGGGCATGAGATTCGGGGCATGATTTTCAGGACAGGAGATTCAGGGCATGAGTTTCAGTGCATGAGTTTGAGGGCAGGAGTTTCACGGCATGAGATTCAGGGCATGAGTTTCAGGGCATGAGATTCAGGACGTGATTTTCAGGGCATGAGTTTCAGGTCTGTGGTTTCAGGGCTTGAGATTCAGGGTAGCAGTTTCAGGGCAGGAGTTTCATGGCAGGAGTTTCAGGGCATGAGATTCAGGGCATGAGTTTCAGGGCATGAGTTTCAGGGCAGGAATTTCAGGTCATGACATTCAGGGCATGTGTTTTAGGGCAGGTGTTTCAGTGCAAGAGTTTGAGGGCATGAGATTCAGGGCATGAGTTTCAAGGCAAGAGATTCAGGGCTGGAGATTGAGGGCATGAGATTCGGAGCTTGAGTTTCAAGGCAGGAGTTTTAGGGCACGTGTTTCAGTGCAGGTATTTCAGGGCAGGAGATTCAGAGCATGAGTTTCAGTGCATGAGTTTGAGAGCATGAGTTTCAGGGCATGAGATTCAGGACAGGAGTTTCAGAGCATGAGATTCAGGGCATGAGTTTCAGTGCATGAGTTTCAGGGCATGAGTTTCACGGCATGAGATTCAGTGCATGAGTTTCAGGGCATGAGCTTCAGGGCATGAGATTCACGACATGAGTTTCAGGGCATGGGTTTCAGTTCTGTGGTTTCAAGGCTTGAGATTCAGGGCAGCAGTTTCAGGGCAGGAGATTCAGGCAGGTGATTCAGGCAGGTGTTTCAGTGCAAGATTTTCAGTGCAAGAGTTTCAGGGCAAGTCTTTCAGTGCATGAGTTTCAGGGCAGGAGTTTCAGAGCATGAATTTCAGGGCAGGAGTTTCAGAGCATGAGATTCAGGACAGGAGTTTCAGGGCGTGAGATTCAGGACAGAATATTCTGGGCATGCTTTTCAGGGCAGGAGTTTTCGGGCATGTAATTCAGGGCGTGAGTTTCAGGATATGAGATTCATGGCATGAGTTTCAGTGCAAGAGTTTCAGGGCATGAGATTCAGGGCATGAGTTTCAGGGCATGAGATTCAGGACAGGAGTTTTAGGGCATGTAATTCAGGGCATGAGTTTCAGTGCATGAGTTTCAGGGCAGGATTTTCAGGGTATGAGATTTAGGGCATGAATTTCAGTGCAGGAGTTTCAGCGCATGAGTTTCAGGGCATGAGTTTCAGGGCATGAGATTCAGGACAGGAGTTTCAGGGCATGAGTTTCAGGTCTGTGGTTTCAGGGCTTGAGATTCAGAGTAGCAGTTTCATGGCAGGAGTTTCATGGCAGGAGTTTCAGGGCATGAGATTCAGGGCATGAGTTTCAGGGCAGGAATTTCAGGGCATGAGATTCATGGCATGAGTTTCAGGGTATGAGTTTCAGGGCAGGAATTTCAGGTCATGACATTCAGGGCATGTGTTTTTGGGCAGGTGTTTCAGTGCAAGAGTTTGAGGGCATGAGATTCAGGGCATGAGTTTCAAGGCAAGAGACTCAGGGCTGGAGATTGAGGGCATGAGATTCGGAGCTTGAGTTTCAAGGCAGGTGTTTTAGGGCACGTGTTTCAGTGCAGGTGTTTCAGGGCAGGAGATTCAGAGCATGAGTTTCAGTGCATGAGTTTGAGAGCATGAGTTTCAGGGCATGAGATTCAGGACAGGAGTTTCAGGGCATGAGATTCAGGGCATGAGTTTCAGTGCATGAGTTTCAGGGCATGAGTTTCACGGCATGAGATTCAGTGCATGAGTTTCAGGGCATGAGCTTCAGGGCATGAGATTCACGACATGAGTTTCAGGGCATGGATTTCAGGTCTGTGGTTTCAGGGCTTGAGATTCAGGGCAGCAGTTTCAGGGCAGGAGATTCAGGCAGGTGATTCAGGCAGGTGTTTCAGTGCAAGATTTTCAGTGCAAGAGTTTCAGGGCAAGTCTTTCAGTGCATGAGTTTCAGGGCAGGAGTTTCAGAGCATGAATTTCAGGGCAGGAGTTTCAGAGCATGAGATTCAGGACAGGAGTTTCAGGGCATGAGATTCAGGACATGATATTCTGGGAATGATTTTCAGGGCAGGAGTTTCCGGGCATGTAATTCAGGGCGTGAGTTTCAGGATATGAGATTCATGGCATGAGTTTCAGTGCAAGAGTTTCAGGGCATGAGATTCAGGACAGGAGTTTTAGGGCATGGAATTCAGGGCATGAGTTTCAGTGCATGAGTTTCAGGGCAGGATTTTCAGGGTATGAGATTTAGGGCATGAATTTCAGTGCAGGAGTTTCAGGGCATGAGATTCAGGGCATGAGATTCAGGACAGGAGTTTCAAGGCATGAGATTCAGGGCATGAGTTTCAGTGTATGAGTTTGAGGGCAGGAGTTTCAGGGCATGGGATTCAGGGCATGAGATTCAGGGCTGGAATTTCAGGGCATGTGATTCAGGGCATGAGTTTCAGGGCAGATGATTCAGGGCAGGAGTTTCAGGGCATGAGATTCAGGGCATGAGTTTCAGGGCATGAGATTCAGGACAGGAGTTTCAAGGCATGAGATTCAGAGCATGAGTTTCAGTGCATTAGTTTCAGTGTATGAGTTTGCGGGCAGGAGTTTCAGGGCATGAGATTCAGAGCAGGAATTTCAGGGCATGTTATTCAGGGCATGAGTTTCTGGGCAGATGATTTAGGACAGGAGTTTTAGGGCATGTGAACAGGGCATGAGTTTCAGGGCATGAGTTTCAGTGAAGGAGCTTCAGGGCATGTAATTCAGGGCATGAGTTTCAGGATATGAGATTCATGGCATGATATTCAGGGCAGCAGTTTCAGGGCATGAGATTCAGGACATGAGTTTCAGTGCAACAGTTTCAGAGATGAGAATCAGGGCGTGAGTTTCAGGGCATGTGATTCAGGACAGGGGTTTGAGGGCAGGAGTTTCAGGGCAGGAGATTCAGGACATGAGTTTCAGGGCATGAGTTTCAGGTCTGTGGTTTCCGGGCTTGAGATTCAGCGCAGCAGTTTCAGAGCAGCAGTTTCAGGGCATGAGATTCAGGGCATGTGATTCAGGACAGGAGTTTGAAGGCATGAGATTCAGGGCATGAGTTTCAGTGCATGGGTTTGAGGGCAGGAGTTTCAGGGCATGAGATTCAGGACATGAGTTTCAGGGCATGAGATTCAGGACAGGAGTTTTAGGGCATGTAATTCAGGGCATGAGTTTCAGTGCATGAGATTCAGGGCAGGATTTTCAGGGTATGAGATTTAGGGCATGAATTTCAGTGCAAGAGTTCAGGGCATGAGATTCAGGGCATGAGTTTCAGGGCATGAGATTCAGGACAGGAGTTTCAGGGCATGAGTTTCAGGTCTGTGGTTTCAGGGCTTGAGATTCAGGGCAGCAGTTTCAGAGCATGAATTTCAGGGCAGGAGTTTCCGAGCATGAGATTCAGGACAGGAGTTTCAGGGCATGAGATACAGAACATGATATTCTGGGCATGATTTTCAGGGCAGGAGTTTCCGGGCATGTAATTCAGGGCGCGAGTTTCAGGATATGAGATTCATGGCATGAGTTTCAGTGCAAGAGTTTCAGGGCATGAGATTCAGGGCATGAGTTTCAGGGCAGGAATTTCAAGGCATGAGATTCATGGCATGAGTTTCAGGGCATGAGTTTCAGGGCAGGAATTTCAGGTCATGACATTCAGGGCATGTGCTTTAGGGCAGGTGTTTCAGTGCAAGAGTTTGAGGGCATGAGATTCAGGGCATGAGTTTCAAGGCAAGAGATTCAGGGCTGGAGATTGAGGGCATGAGATTCGGAGCTTGAGTTTCAAGGCAGGTGTTTTAGGGCACGTGTTTCAGTGCAGGTGTTTCAGGGCAGGAGATTCAGAGCATGAGTTTCAGTGCATGAGTTTGAGAGCATGAGTTTCAGGGCATGAGATTCAGGACAGGAGTTTCAGGGCATGAGATTCAGGGCATGAGTTTCAGTGCATGAGTTTCAGGGCATGAGTTTCACGGCATGAGATTCAGTGCATGAGTTTCAGGGCATGAGCTTCAGCTCATGAGATTCACGACATGAGTTTCAGGGCATGGGTTTCAGGTCTGTGGTTTCAGGGCTTGAGATTCAGGGCAGCAGTTTCAGGGCAGGAGATTCAGGCAGGTGATTCAGGCAGGTGTTTCAGTGCAAGATTTTCAGTGCAAGAGTTTCAGCGCAAGTCTTTCAGTGCATGAGTTTCAGGGCAGGAGTTTCAGAGCATGAATTTCAGGGCAGGAGTTTCCGAGCATGAGATTCAGGACAGGAGTTTCAGGGCATGAGATTCAGAACATGATATTCTGGGCATGATTTTCAGGGCAGGAGTTTCCGGGCATGTAATTCAGGGCGCGAGTTTCAGGATATGAGATTCATGGCATGAGTTTCAGTGCAAGAGTTTCAGGGCATGAGATTCAGGGCATGAGTTTCAGGGCATGAGATTCAGGACAGGAGTTTTAGGGCATGTAATTCAGGGCATGAGTTTCAGTGCATGAGTTTCAGGGCAGGATTTTCAGGGTATGAGATTTAGGGCATGAATTTCAGTGCAGGAGTTTCAGGGCATGAGATTCAGGGCATGAGTTTCAGGGCATGAGATTCAGGACAGGAGTTTCAGGGCATGAGTTTCGGGTCTGTGGTTTCAGGGCTTGAGATTCAGGGTAGCAGTTTCAGGGCAGGAGTTTCATGGCAGGAGTTTCAGGGAATGAGATTCAGGGCATGAGTTTCAGGGCAGGAATTTCAAGGCATGAGATTCATGGCATGAGTTTCAGGGCATGAGTTTCAGGGCAGGAATTTCAGGTCATGACATTCAGGGCATGTGTTTTAGGGCAGGTGTTTCAGTGCAAGAGTTTGAGGGCATGAGATTCAGGGCATGAGTTTCAAGGCAAGAGATTCAGGGCTGGAGATTGAGGGCATGAGATTCGGAGCTTGAGTTTCAAGGCAGGTGTTTTAGGGCACGTGTTTCAGTGCAGGTGTTTCAGGGCAGGAGATTCAGAGCATGAGTTTCAGTGCATGAGTTTGAGAGCATGAGTTTCAGGGCATGAGATTCAGGACAGGAGTTTCAGGGCATGAGATTCAGGGCATGAGTTTCAGTGCAAGAGTTTCAGGGCATGAGATTCAGGGCATGAGTTTCAGGGCATGAGATTCAGGACAGGAGTTTTAGGGCATGTAATTCAGGGCATGAGTTTCAGTGCATGAGTTTCAGGGCAGGATTTTCAGGGTATGAGATTTAGGGCATGAATTTCAGTGCAGGAGTTTCAGGGCATGAGATTCAGGGCATGAGTTTCAGGGCATGAGATTCAGGACAGGAGTTTCAGGGCATGAGTTTCAGGTCTGTGGTTTCAGGGCTTGAGATTCAGGGTAGCAGTTTCAGGGCAGGAGTTTCATGGCAGGAGTTTCAGGGAATGAGAATCAGGGCATGAGTTTCAGGGCAGGAATTTCAGGGCATGAGATTCATGGCATGAGTTTCAGGGCATGAGTTTCAGGGCAGGAATTTCAGGTCATGACATTCAGGGCATGTGTTTTAGGGCAGGTGTTTCAGTGCAAGAGTTTGAGGGCATGAGATTCAGGGCATGAGTTTCAAGGCAAGAGATTCAGGGCTGGAGATTGAGGGCATGAGATTAGGAACTTGAGTTTCAAGGCAGGTGTTTTAGGGCACGTGTTTCAGTGCAGGTGTTTCAGGGCAGGAGATTCAGAGCATGAGTTTCAGTGCATGAGTTTGAGAGCATGAGTTTCAGGGCATGAGATTCAGGACAGGAGTTTCAGGGCATGAGATTCAGGGCATGAGTTTCAGTGCAAGAGTTTCAGGGCATGAGTTTCAGGGCATGAGTTTCAGGGCATCAGATTCAGGACAGGAGTTTTTGGGCATGTAATTCAGGGCATGAGTTTCAGTGCATGAGTTTCAGGGCAGGATTTTCAGGGTATGAGATTTAGGGCATGAATTTCAGTGCAGGAGTTTCAGGGCATGAGATTCAGGGCATGACTTTCAGGGCAGGAGTTTCAGAGCATGAGATTCAGTGCATGAGTTTCAGAGCATAAGATTCACGGCTTGAGTTTAAGGTCATGAGATTTTGCGCATGAGATTCAAGGCATGACTTTCAGGGCAGGAGAATCAGGGCATGAGTTTCAGGGCATGAGATTAAGGGCATGAGTTTCAGTGCATGAGTTTCAGGGCATGAGTTTCAGTGCATGAGTTTCAGGGCATGAGTTTGACGGCATGAGTTTCAGGGCATGAGACTCACGACATGAGTTTCAGGGCATGGGTTTCAGGTCTGTGGTTTCAGGGCTTGAGATTCAGGGCAGCAGTTTCAGGGCAGGAGATTCAGGGCAGGAGATTCAGGCAGGTGTTTCAGTGCAAGAGTTTCAGTGCAAGAATTTCATGGCATGTCTTTCAGTGCATGAGTTTCAGGGCAGGAGTTTCAGAGCATGAGATTCAAGGCATGAGTTTCAGGGCAGGAGATTCACGGCTTGAGTTTAAGGTCATGAGATTTAGCGCATGAGATTCAGTGCATGAGTTTCAGGGCAGAAGTTTCAGGGCATGAGATTCAGGGCATGAGTTTCAGGGCAGGAGAATCAGGGCATGAGTTTCACGGCATGAGATTCAGGGCATGAGTTTCAGGGCAGGAGTTTTACGGCATGTAATTCAGGGCGTGAGTTTCAGGATATGAGATTCATGGCATGAGTTTCAGTGCAGGAGTTTCAGGGCATGAGATTCAGGACATGAGTTTCAGGGCATGAGATTCAGTACATGAGTTTCAGGGCATGAGTTTCAGGTCTGTGGTTTGCAGGCTTGAGATTCAGCGCAGCAGTTTCAGAGCAGCAGTTTCAGGGCATGAGATTCAGGGCATGAGTTTCAGGGCATGAGTTTCAGAGCAGGAGAATCAGGGCTTGAGTTTCAGAGCATGAGATTCAGGGGATGAGTTTCAGTGCATGAATTTCAGAGCATGAGATTCAGGGCATGAGATTCAGGGCATCAGATTCAGGACAGGAGTTTTTGGGCATGTAATTCAGGGCATGAGTTTCAGTGCATGAGTTTCAGGGCAGGATTTTCAGGGTATGAGATTTAGGGCATGAATTTCAGTGCAGGAGTTTCAGGGCATGAGATTCAGAGCAGCAGTTTCAGGGCATGAGATTCAGGGCATGACTTTCAGGGCAGGAGTTTCAGAGCATGAGATTCAGTGCATGAGTTTCAGAGCATAAGATTCACGGCTTGAGTTTAAGGTCATGAGATTTTGCGCATGAGATTCAAGGCATGACTTTCAGGGCAGGAGAATCAGGGCATGAGTTTCAGGGCGTGAGATTAAGGGCATGAGTTTCAGTGCATGAGTTTCAGGGCATGAGTTTCAGTGCATGAGTTTCAGGGCATGAGTTTGACGGCATGAGTTTCAGGGCATGAGACTCACGACATGAGTTTCAGGGCATGGGTTTCAGGTCTGTGGTTTCAGGGCTTGAGATTCAGGGCAGCAGTTTCAGGGCAGGAGATTCAGGGCAGGAGATTCAGGCAGGTGTTTCAGTGCAAGAGTTTCAGTGCAAGAATTTCATGGCATGTCTTTCAGTGCATGAGTTTCAGGGCAGGAGTTTCAGAGCATGAGATTCAAGGCATGAGTTTCAGGGCAGGAGATTCACGGCTTGAGTTTAAGGTCATGAGATTTAGCGCATGAGATTCAGTGCATGAGTTTCAGGGCAGAAGTTTCAGGGCATGAGATTCAGGGCATGAGTTTCAGGGCAGGAGAATCAGGGCATGAGTTTCACGGCATGAGATTCAGGGCATGAGTTTCAGGGCAGGAGTTTTACGGCATGTAATTCAGGGCGTGAGTTTCAGGATATGAGATTCATGGCATGAGTTTCAGTGCAGGAGTTTCAGGGCATGAGATTCAGGACATGAGTTTCAGGGCATGAGATTCAGTACATGAGTTTCAGGGCATGAGTTTCAGGTCTGTGGTTTGCAGGCTTGAGATTCAGCGCAGCAGTTTCAGAGCAGCAGTTTCAGGGCATGAGATTCAGGGCATGAGTTTCAGGGCATGAGTTTCAGAGCAGGAGAATCAGGGCTTGAGTTTCAGAGCATGAGATTCAGGGGATGAGTTTCAGTGCATGAATTTCAGAGCATGAGATTCAGGGCATGAGATTCAGGGCATCAGATTCAGGACAGGAGTTTTTGGGCATGTAATTCAGGGCATGAGTTTCAGTGCATGAGTTTCAGGGCAGGATTTTCAGGGTATGAGATTTAGGGCATGAATTTCAGTGCAGGAGTTTCAGGGCATGAGATTCAGAGCAGCAGTTTCAGGGCATGAGATTCAGGGCATGACTTTCAGGGCAGGAGTTTCAGAGCATGAGATTCAGTGCATGAGTTTCAGAGCATAAGATTCACGGCTTGAGTTTAAGGTCATGAGATTTTGCGCATGAGATTCAAGGCATGACTTTCAGGGCAGGAGAATCAGGGCATGAGTTTCAGGGCGTGAGATTAAGGGCATGAGTTTCAGTGCATGAGTTTCAGGGCATGAGTTTCAGTGCATGAGTTTCAGGGCATGAGTTTGACGGCATGAGTTTCAGGGCATGAGACTCACGACATGAGTTTCAGGGCATGGGTTTCAGGTCTGTGGTTTCAGGGCTTGAGATTCAGGGCAGCAGTTTCAGGGCAGGAGATTCAGGGCAGGAGATTCAGGCAGGTGTTTCAGTGCAAGAGTTTCAGTGCAAGAATTTCATGGCATGTCTTTCAGTGCATGAGTTTCAGGGCAGGAGTTTCAGAGCATGAGATTCAAGGCATCAGTTTCAGGGCAGGAGATTCACGGCTTGAGTTTAAGGTCATGAGATTTAGCGCATGAGATTCAGTGCATGAGTTTCAGGGCAGAAGTTTCAGGGCATGAGATTCAGGGCATGAGTTTCAGGGCAGGAGAATCAGGGCATGAGTTTCACGGCATGAGATTCAGGGCATGAGTTTCAGGGCAGGAGTTTTACGGCATGTAATTCAGGGCGTGAGTTTCAGGATATGAGATTCATGGCATGAGTTTCAGTGCAGGAGTTTCAGGGCATGAGATTCAGGACATGAGTTTCAGGGCATGAGATTCAGTACATGAGTTTCAGGGCATGAGTTTCAGGTCTGTGGTTTGCAGGCTTGAGATTCAGCGCAGCAGTTTCAGAGCAGCAGTTTCAGGGCATGAGATTCAGGGCATGAGTTTCAGGGCATGAGTTTCAGAGCAGGAGAATCAGGGCTTGAGTTTCAGAGCATGAGATTCAGGGGATGAGTTTCAGTGCATGAATTTCAGAGCATGAGATTCAGGGCATGAGATTCAGAGCAAGATTTTCAGGACAGAAGATTCAGGGCATGAGTTTCAGGGCATGAGATTCAGGGCATGAGTGTCAGGGCATGAGATTCAGGACATCACTTTCAGGGCATGAGTTTCAGGTCTGTGGTTTCAGGGCTTGAGATTCAGGGCAGCAGTTTCAGGGCAGGAGTTTCATGGCAGGAGTTTCAGGGCATGAGATTCAGGGCATGAGTTTCAGGGCAGGAATTTCAGGGCATGAGATTCATGGCATGAGTTTCAGGGCATGAGTTTCAGGGCAGGAATTTCAGGGCATGACATTCAGGGCATGTGTTTTAGGGCACGTGTTTCAGTGCAAGAGTTTGAGGGCATGAGATTCAGGGCATGAGTTTCAAGGCAAGAGATTCAGGGCAGGAGATTGAGGGCATGAGATTCGGGGCTTGAGTTTCAAGGCAGGTGTTTTAGGGCACGTGTTTCAGTGCAAGAATTTCAGGGCATGAGATTCAGGGCATGAGTTTCAGGGCATGAGATCTCGACAGGAGTTTCAGGGCATGAGATTCAGGGCATGAGTTTCAGTGCATGAGTTTCAGGGCATGATTTTCAGTGAAGGAGTTTCAGGGCATGAGATTCATGGCATGAGTTTCAGGGCATAAGTTTCAGGGCAGGAATTTCAGGTCATGACATTCAGGGCATGTGTTTTAGGGCAGGTGTTTCAGTGCAAGAGTTTGAGGGCATGAGATTCAGGGCATGAGTTTCAAGGCAAGAGATTCAGGGCTGGAGATTGAGGGCATGAGATTCGGAGCTTGAGTTTCAAGGCAGGTGTTTTAGGGCACGTGTTTCAGTGCAGGTGTTTCAGGGCAGGAGATTCAGAGCATGAGTTTCAGTGCATGAGTTTGAGAGCATGAGTTTCAGGGCATGAGATTCAGGACAGGAGTTTCAGGGCATGAGACTCAGGGCATGAGTTTCAGTGCAAGAGTTTCAGGGCATGAGATTCAGGGCATGAGTTTCAGGGCATGAGATTCAGGACAGGAGTTTTAGGGCATGTAATTCAGGGCATGAGTTTCAGTGCATGAGTTTCAGGGCAGGATTTTCAGGGTATGAGATTTAGGGCATGAATTTCAGTGCAGGAGTTTCAGGGCATGAGATTCAGGGCATGAGTTTTAGGGCATGAGATTCAGGACAGGAGTTTCAAGGTATGAGATTCAGGGCATGAGTTTCAGTGCATGAGTTTCAGTGTATGAGTTTGAGGGCAGGAGTTTCAGGGCATGGGATTCAGGGCATGAGATTCAGGGCAGGAATTTCAGGGCATGTGATTCAGGGCATGAGTTTCTGGGCAGATGATTCAGGGCAGGAGTTTCAGGGCATGAGATTCAGGGCATGAGTTTCAGTGCATGAGATTCAGGACAGGAGTTTCAAGGCATGAGATTCAGAGCATGAGTTTCAGTGCATTAGTTTCAGTGTATGAGTTTGCGGGCAGGAGTTTCAGGGCATGAGATTCAGAGCAGGAATTTCAGGGCATGTTATTCAGGGCATGAGTTTCTGGGCAGATGATTTAGGACAGGAGTTTTAGGGCATGTGAACAGGGCATGAGTTTCAGTGCATGAGTTTCAGGGTAGAAGTTTCAGGGTATGAGATTTAGGGCATGAGTTTCAGGGCAGGAGATGCAGGGTTTGAGTTTCAGGGCATGATATTCAGGGCATGAGTTTCAGGGCATGAGTTTCAGTGAAGGAGTTTCAGGGCATGTAATTCAGGGCATGAGTTTCAGGATATGAGATTCATGGCATGATATTCAGGGCAGCAGTTTCAGGGCATGAGATTCAGGACATGAGTTTCAGTGCAGTAGTTTCAGGGATGAGAATCAGTGCGTGAGTTTCAGGGCATGTGATTCAGGACAGGGGTTTGAGGGCAGGAGTTTCAGGGCAGGAGATTAAGGACATGAGTTTCAGGGCATGAGTTTCAGGTCTGTGGTTTCCGGGCTTGAGATTCAGCGCAGCAGTTTCAGAGCAACAGTTTCAGGGCATGAGATTCAGGGCATGAGTTTCAGGGCATGGGTTTCAGGGCAGGAGAATCAGGGATTGAGTTTCAGAGCATGACATTCAGGGGATGAGTTTCAGGACAGGAGATTCAGGGCATGAGTTTCAGTGCATGAGTTTGAGGGCAGGAGTTTCAGGGCATGAGATTCAGGGCATGAGATTCAGGACATGAGTTTCAGGGCATGAGTTTCAGTGCACGAGTTTGAGGGCAGGAGTTTCAGGGCATGAGATTCAGGGCATGAGTTTCAGGGCAGGAGTTTCAGAGCATGAGATTCAGTGCATGAGTTTCAGAGCAGGAGATTCACGGCTTGAGTTTAAGGTCATGAGATTTTGCGTATGAGATTCAAGGCATGAGTTTCAGGGCAGGAGAATCAGGGCATGAGTTTCAGGGCATGAGATTAAGGGCATGAGTTTCAGTGCATGAGTTTCAGGGCATGCGTTTGAGAGCATGAGTTTCAGGGCATGAGACTCACGACATGAGTTTCAGGGCATGGGTTTCAGGTCTGTGGTTTCAGGGCTTGATATTCAGGGCAGCAGTTTAGGGCAGGAGATTCAGGGCAGGAGATTCAGGCAGGTGTTTCAGTGCAAGAGTTTCAGTGCAAGAATTTCATGGCATGTCTTTCAGTGCATGAGTTTCATGGCAGGAGTTTCAGAGCATTAGATTCAGGGCATGAGTTTCAGGGCAGGAATTTCAGCGTATGAGATTCATGGCATGAGTTTCAGGGCAGGAATTTCAGGTCATGACATTCAGGGCATGTGTTTTAGGGCAGGTGTTTCAGTGCAAGAGTTTGAGGGCATGAGATTCAGGGCATGAGTTTCAAGGCAGGTGTTTTAGGGCACGTGTTTCAGTGCAGGTGTTTCAGGGCAGGAGATTCAGAGCATGAGTTTGAGAGCATGAGTTTCAGGGCATGAGATTCAGGACAGGAGTTTCAGGGCATGAGATTCAGGGCTTGAGTTTCAGTGCATGAGTTTCAGGGCATGAGTTTCACGGCATGAGATTCAGTGCATGAGTTTCAGGGCATAAGATTCAGGGCATGAGACTCACGACATGAGTTTCAGGGCATGGGTTTCAGGTCTGTGGTTTCATGGCTTGATATTCAGGGCAGCAGTTTAGGGCAGGAGATTCAGGGCAGGAGATTCAGGCAGGTGTTTCAGTGCAAGTGTTTCAGTGCAAGAATTTCATGGCATGTCTTTCAGTGCATGAGTTTCATGGCAGGAGTTTCAGGGCATGAGATTCAGGGCATGAGTTTCAGGGCAGGAATTTCAGCGTATGAGATTCATGGCATGAGTTTCAGGGCAGGAATTTCAGGTCATGACATTCAGGGCATGTGTTTTAGGGCAGGTGTTTCAGTGCAAGAGTTTGAGGGCATGAGATTCAGGGCATGAGTTTCAAGGCAAGAGATTCAGGGCTGGAGATTGAGGGCATGAGATTCGGGGCTTGAGTTTCAAGGCAGGTGTTTTAGGGCACGTGTTTCAGTGCAGGTGTTTCAGGGCAGGAGATTCAGAGCATGAGTTTGAGAGCATGAGTTTCAGGGCATGATATTCAGGACAGGAGTTTCAGGGCATGAGATTCAGGGCTTGAGTTTCAGTGCATGAGTTTCAGGGCATGAGTTTCACGGCATGAGATTCAGTGCATGAGTTTCAGGGCATAAGCTTCAGGGCATGAGATTCACGACATGAGTTTCAGGGCATGGGATTCAGGTCTGTGGTTTCAGGGCTTGAGATTCAGGGCAGCAGTTTCAGGGCAGGAGATTCAGGCAGGTGATTCAGGCAGGTGTTTCAGTGCAAGATTTTCAGTGCAAGAGTTTCAGGGCAAGTCTTTCAGTGCATGAGTTTCAGGGCAGGAGTTTCAGAGTATGAATTTCAGGGCAGGAGTTTCAGAGCATGAGATTCAGGACAGGAGTTTCAGGGCATGAGATTCAGGACATGAGTTTCAGTGCATGAGTTTCAGTGTATGAGTTTGAGGGCAGGAGTTTCAGGGCATGGGATTCAGGGCATGAGATTCAGGGCAGGAATTTCAGGGCATGTGATTCAGGGCATGAGTTTCTGGGCAGATGATTCAGGGCAGGAGTTTCAGGGCATGAGATTCAGGGCATGAGTTTCAGTGCATGAGATTCAGGACAGGAGTTTCAAGGCATGAGATTCAGAGCATGAGTTTCAGTGCATTAGTTTCAGTGTATGAGTTTGCGGGCAGGAGTTTCAGGGCATGAGATTCAGGGCATGAGTTTCAGTGCATGAGTTTCAGTGTATGAGTTTGAGGGCAGGAGTTTCAGGGCATGGGATTCAGGGCATGAGATTCAGGGCAGGAATTTCAGGGCATGTGATTCAGGGCATGAGTTTCTGGGCAGATGATTCAGGGCAGGAGTTTCAGGGCATGAGATTCAGGGCATGAGTTTCAGTGCATGAGATTCAGGACAGGAGTTTCAAGGCATGAGATTCAGAGCATGAGTTTCAGTGCATTAGTTTCAGTGTATGAGTTTGCGGGCAGGAGTTTCAGGGCATGAGATTCAGAGCAGGAATTTCAGGGCATGTTATTCAGGGCATGAGTTTCTGGGCAGATGATTTAGGACAGGAGTTTTAGGGCATGTGAACAGGGCATGAGTTTCAGTGCATGAGTTTCAGGGTAGAAGTTTCAGGGTATGAGATTTAGGGCATGAGTTTCAGGGCAGGAGATGCAGGGTTTGAGTTTCAGGGCATGATATTCAGGGCATGAGTTTCAGGGCATGAGTTTCAGTGAAGGAGTTTCAGGGCATGTAATTCAGGGCATGAGTTTCAGGATATGAGATTCATGGCATGATATTCAGGGCAGCAGTTTCAGGGCATGAGATTCAGGACATGAGTTTCAGTGCAGTAGTTTCAGGGATGAGAATCAGGGCGTGAGTTTCAGGGCATGTGATTCAGGACAGGGGTTTGAGGGCAGGAGTTTCAGGGCAGGAGATTAAGGACATGAGTTTCAGGGCATGAGTTTCAGGTCTGTGGTTTCCGGGCTTGAGATTCAGCGCAGCAGTTTCAGAGCAACAGTTTCAGGGCATGAGATTCAGGGCATGAGTTTCAGGGCATGGGTTTCAGGGCAGGAGAATCAGGGATTGAGTTTCAGAGCATGACATTCAGGGGATGAGTTTCAGGACAGGAGATTCAGGGCATGAGTTTCAGTGCATGAGTTTGAGGGCAGGAGTTTCAGGGCATGAGATTCAGGGCATGAGATTCAGGACATGAGTTTCAGGGCATGAGTTTCAGTGCACGAGTTTGAGGGCAGGAGTTTCAGGGCATGAGATTCAGGGCATGAGTTTCAGGGCAGGAGTTTCAGAGCATGAGATTCAGTGCATGAGTTTCAGAGCAGGAGATTCACGGCTTGAGTTTAAGGTCATGAGATTTTGCGTATGAGATTCAAGGCATGAGTTTCAGGGCAGGAGAATCAGGGCATGAGTTTCAGGGCATGAGATTAAGGGCATGAGTTTCAGTGCATGAGTTTCAGGGCATGCGTTTGAGAGCATGAGTTTCAGGGCATGAGACTCACGACATGAGTTTCAGGGCATGGGTTTCAGGTCTGTGGTTTCAGGGCTTGATATTCAGGGCAGCAGTTTAGGGCAGGAGATTCAGGGCAGGAGATTCAGGCAGGTGTTTCAGTGCAAGAGTTTCAGTGCAAGAATTTCATGGCATGTCTTTCAGTGCATGAGTTTCATGGCAGGAGTTTCAGAGCATTAGATTCAGGGCATGAGTTTCAGGGCAGGAATTTCAGCGTATGAGATTCATGGCATGAGTTTCAGGGCAGGAATTTCAGGTCATGACATTCAGGGCATGTGTTTTAGGGCAGGTGTTTCAGTGCAAGAGTTTGAGGGCATGAGATTCAGGGCATGAGTTTCAAGGCAGGTGTTTTAGGGCACGTGTTTCAGTGCAGGTGTTTCAGGGCAGGAGATTCAGAGCATGAGTTTGAGAGCATGAGTTTCAGGGCATGAGATTCAGGACAGGAGTTTCAGGGCATGAGATTCAGGGCTTGAGTTTCAGTGCATGAGTTTCAGGGCATGAGTTTCACGGCATGAGATTCAGTGCATGAGTTTCAGGGCATAAGATTCAGGGCATGAGACTCACGACATGAGTTTCAGGGCATGGGTTTCAGGTCTGTGGTTTCATGGCTTGATATTCAGGGCAGCAGTTTAGGGCAGGAGATTCAGGGCAGGAGATTCAGGCAGGTGTTTCAGTGCAAGTGTTTCAGTGCAAGAATTTCATGGCATGTCTTTCAGTGCATGAGTTTCATGGCAGGAGTTTCAGGGCATGAGATTCAGGGCATGAGTTTCAGGGCAGGAATTTCAGCGTATGAGATTTAGGGCATGAATTTCAGTGCAGGAGTTTCAGGGCATGAGAATCAGAGCAGCAGTTTCAGGGCATGAGATTCAGGGCATGACTTTCAGGGCAGGAGTTTCAGAGCATGAGATTCAGTGCATGAGTTTCAGAGCATAAGATTCACGGCTTGAGTTTAAGGTCATGAGATTTTGCGCATGAGATTCAAGGCATGACTTTCAGGGCAGGAGAATCAGGGCATGAGTTTCAGGGCGTGAGATTAAGGGCATGAGTTTCAGTGCATGAGTTTCAGGGCATGAGTTTCAGTGCATGAGTTTCAGGGCATGAGTTTGACGGCATGAGTTTCAGGGCATGAGACTCACGACATGAGTTTCAGGGCATGGGTTTCAGGTCTGTGGTTTCAGGGCTTGAGATTCAGGGCAGCAGTTTCAGGGCAGGAGATTCAGGGCAGGAGATTCAGGCAGGTGTTTCAGTGCAAGAGTTTCAGTGCAAGAATTTCATGGCATGTCTTTCAGTGCATGAGTTTCAGGGCAGGAGTTTCAGAGCATGAGATTCAAGGCATGAGTTTCAGGGCAGGAGATTCACGGCTTGAGTTTAAGGTCATGAGATTTAGCGCATGAGATTCAGTGCATGAGTTTCAGGGCAGAAGTTTCAGGGCATGAGATTCAGGGCATGAGTTTCAGGGCAGGAGAATCAGGGCATGAGTTTCACGGCATGAGATTCAGGGCATGAGTTTCAGGGCAGGAGTTTTACGGCATGTAATTCAGGGCGTGAGTTTCAGGATATGAGATTCATGGCATGAGTTTCAGTGCAGGAGTTTCAGGGCATGAGATTCAGGACATGAGTTTCAGGGCATGAGATTCAGTACATGAGTTTCAGGGCATGAGTTTCAGGTCTGTGGTTTGCAGGCTTGAGATTCAGCGCAGCAGTTTCAGAGCAGCAGTTTCAGGGCATGAGATTCAGGGCATGAGTTTCAGGGCATGAGTTTCAGAGCAGGAGAATCAGGGCTTGAGTTTCAGAGCATGAGATTCAGGGGATGAGTTTCAGTGCATGAATTTCAGAGCATGAGATTCAGGGCATGAGATTCAGAGCAAGATTTTCAGGACAGAAGATTCAGGGCATGAGTTTCAGGGCATGAGATTCAGGGCATGAGTGTCAGGGCATGAGATTCAGGACATCACTTTCAGGGCATGAGTTTCAGGTCTGAGGTTTCAGGGCTTGAGATTCAGGGCAGCAGTTTCAGGGCAGGAGTTTCATGGCAGGAGTTTCAGGGCATGAGATTCAGGGCATGAGTTTCAGGGCAGGAATTTCAGGGCATGAGATTCATGGCATGAGTTTCAGGGCATGAGTTTCAGGGCAGGAATTTCAGGGCATGACATTCAGGGCATGTGTTTTAGGGCACGTGTTTCAGTGCAAGAGTTTGAGGGCATGAGATTCAGGGCATGAGTTTCAAGGCAAGAGATTCAGGGCAGGAGATTGAGGGCATGAGATTCGGGGCTTGAGTTTCAAGGCAGGTGTTTTAGGGCACGTGTTTCAGTGCAAGAATTTCAGGGCATGAGATTCAGGGCATGAGTTTCAGGGCATGAGATCTCGACAGGAGTTTCAGGGCATGAGATTCAGGGCATGAGTTTCAGTGCATGAGTTTCAGGGCATGATTTTCAGTGAAGGAGTTTCAGGGCATGAGATTCATGGCATGAGTTTCAGGGCATAAGTTTCAGGGCAGGAATTTCAGGTCATGACATTCAGGGCATGTGTTTTAGGGCAGGTGTTTCAGTGCAAGAGTTTGAGGGCATGAGATTCAGGGCATGAGTTTCAAGGCAAGAGATTCAGGGCTGGAGATTGAGGGCATGAGATTCGGAGCTTGAGTTTCAAGGCAGGTGTTTTAGGGCACGTGTTTCAGTGCAGGTGTTTCAGGGCAGGAGATTCAGAGCATGAGTTTCAGTGCATGAGTTTGAGAGCATGAGTTTCAGGGCATGAGATTCAGGACAGGAGTTTCAGGGCATGAGACTCAGGTCATGAGTTTCAGTGCAAGAGTTTCAGGGCATGAGATTCAGGGCATGAGTTTCAGGGCATGAGATTCAGGACAGGAGTTTTAGGGCATGTAATTCAGGGCATGAGTTTCAGTGCATGAGTTTCAGGGCAGGATTTTCAGGGTATGAGATTTAGGGCATGAATTTCAGTGCAGGAGTTTCAGGGCATGAGATTCAGGGCATGAGTTTCAGGGCATGAGATTCAGGACAGGAGTTTCAAGGTATGAGATTCAGGGCATGAGTTTCAGTGCATGAGTTTCAGTGTATGAGTTTGAGGGCAGGAGTTTCAGGGCATGGGATTCAGGGCATGAGATTCAGGGCAGGAATTTCAGGGCATGTGATTCAGGGCATGAGTTTCTGGGCAGATGATTCAGGGCAGGAGTTTCAGGGCATGAGATTCAGGGCATGAGTTTCAGTGCATGAGATTCAGGACAGGAGTTTCAAGGCATGAGATTCAGAGCATGAGTTTCAGTGCATTAGTTTCAGTGTATGAGTTTGCGGGCAGGAGTTTCAGGGCATGAGATTCAGAGCAGGAATTTCAGGGCATGTTATTCAGGGCATGAGTTTCTGGGCAGATGATTTAGGACAGGAGTTTTAGGGCATGTGAACAGGGCATGAGTTTCAGTGCATGAGTTTCAGGGTAGAAGTTTCAGGGTATGAGATTTAGGGCATGAGTTTCAGGGCAGGAGATGCAGGGTTTGAGTTTCAGGGCATGATATTCAGGGCATGAGTTTCAGGGCATGAGTTTCAGTGAAGGAGTTTCAGGGCATGTAATTCAGGGCATGAGTTTCAGGATATGAGATTCATGGCATGATATTCAGGGCAGCAGTTTCAGGGCATGAGATTCAGGACATGAGTTTCAGTGCAGTAGTTTCAGGGATGAGAATCAGGGCGTGAGTTTCAGGGCATGTGATTCAGGACAGGGGTTTGAGGGCAGGAGTTTCAGGGCAGGAGATTAAGGTCATGAGTTTCAGGGCATGAGTTTCAGGTCTGTGGTTTCCGGGTTTGAGATTCAGCGCAGCAGTTTCAGAGCAACAGTTTCAGGGCATCAGATTCAGGGCATGAGTTTCAGGGCATGGGTTTCAGGGCAGGAGAATCAGGGATTGAGTTTCAGAGCATGACATTCAGGGGATGAGTTTCAGGACAGGAGATTCAGGGCATGAGTTTCAGTGCATGAGTTTGAGGGCAGGAGTTTCAGGGCATGAGATTCAGGGCATGAGATTCAGGACATGAGTTTCAGGGCATGAGTTTCAGTGCACGAGTTTGAGGGCAGGAGTTTCAGGGCATGAGATTCAGGGCATGAGTTTCAGGGCAGGAGTTTCAGAGCATGAGATTCAGTGCATGAGTTTCAGAGCAGGAGATTCACGGCTTGAGTTTAAGGTCATGAGATTTTGCGTATGAGATTCAAGGCATGAGTTTCAGGGCAGGAGAATCAGGGCATGAGTTTCAGGGCATGAGATTAAGGGCATGAGTTTCAGTGCATGAGTTTCAGGGCATGCGTTTGAGAGCATGAGTTTCAGGGCATGAGACTCACGACATGAGTTTCAGGGCATGGGTTTCAGGTCTGTGGTTTCAGGGCTTGATATTCAGGGCAGCAGTTTAGGGCAGGAGATTCAGGGCAGGAGATTCAGGCAGGTGTTTCAGTGCAAGAGTTTCAGTGCAAGAATTTCATGGCATGTCTTTCAGTGCATGAGTTTCATGGCAGGAGTTTCAGAGCATTAGATTCAGGGCATGAGTTTCAGGGCAGGAATTTCAGCGTATGAGATTCATGGCATGAGTTTCAGGGCAGGAATTTCAGGTCATGACATTCAGGGCATGTGTTTTAGGGCAGGTGTTTCAGTGCAAGAGTTTGAGGGCATGAGATTCAGGGCATGAGTTTCAAGGCAGGTGTTTTAGGGCACGTGTTTCAGTGCAGGTGTTTCAGGGCAGGAGATTCAGAGCATGAGTTTGAGAGCATGAGTTTCAGGGCATGAGATTCAGGACAGGAGTTTCAGGGCATGAGATTCAGGGCTTGAGTTTCAGTGCATGAGTTTCAGGGCATGAGTTTCACGGCATGAGATTCAGTGCATGAGTTTCAGGGCATAAGATTCAGGGCATGAGACTCACGACATGAGTTTCAGGGCATGGGTTTCAGGTCTGTGGTTTCAGGGCTTGATATTCAGGGCAGCAGTTTAGGGCAGGAGATTCAGGGCAGGAGATTCAGGCAGGTGTTTCAGTGCAAGTGTTTCAGTGCAAGAATTTCATGGCATGTCTTTCAGTGCATGAGTTTCATGGCAGGAGTTTCAGGGCATGAGATTCAGGGCATGAGTTTCA
The DNA here is from genome assembly GCF_030028105.1 of Mobula birostris. Lineage (NCBI taxonomy): Eukaryota > Metazoa > Chordata > Chondrichthyes > Myliobatiformes > Myliobatidae > Mobula > Mobula birostris. The sequence continues at coordinate 159,819 of NW_027278478.1, forward strand.
GGGCAGGAATTTCAGCGTATGAGATTCATGGCATGAGTTTCAGGGCAGGAATTTCAGGTCATGACATTCAGGGCATGTGTTTTAGGGCAGGTGTTTCAGTGCAAGAGTTTGAGGGCATGAGATTCAGGGCATGAGTTTCAAGGCAAGAGATTCAGGGCTGGAGATTGAGGGCATGAGATTCGGGGCTTGAGTTTCAAGGCAGGTGTTTTAGGGCACGTGTTTCAGTGCAGGTGTTTCAGGGCAGGAGATTCAGAGCATGAGTTTGAGAGCATGAGTTTCAGGGCATGATATTCAGGACAGGAGTTTCAGGGCATGAGATTCAGGGCTTGAGTTTCAGTGCATGAGTTTCAGGGCATGAGTTTCACGGCATGAGATTCAGTGCATGAGTTTCAGGGCATAAGCTTCAGGGCATGAGATTCACGACATGAGTTTCAGGGCATGGGATTCAGGTCTGTGGTTTCAGGGCTTGAGATTCAGGGCAGCAGTTTCAGGGCAGGAGATTCAGGCAGGTGATTCAGGCAGGTGTTTCAGTGCAAGATTTTCAGTGCAAGAGTTTCAGGGCAAGTCTTTCAGTGCATGAGTTTCAGGGCAGGAGTTTCAGAGTATGAATTTCAGGGCAGGAGTTTCAGAGCATGAGATTCAGGACAGGAGTTTCAGGGCATGAGATTCAGGACATGAGTTTCAGTGCATGAGTTTCAGTGTATGAGTTTGAGGGCAGGAGTTTCAGGGCATGGGATTCAGGGCATGAGATTCAGGGCAGGAATTTCAGGGCATGTGATTCAGGGCATGAGTTTCTGGGCAGATGATTCAGGGCAGGAGTTTCAGGGCATGAGATTCAGGGCATGAGTTTCAGTGCATGAGATTCAGGACAGGAGTTTCAAGGCATGAGATTCAGAGCATGAGTTTCAGTGCATTAGTTTCAGTGTATGAGTTTGCGGGCAGGAGTTTCAGGGCATGAGATTCAGGGCATGAGTTTCAGTGCATGAGTTTCAGTGTATGAGTTTGAGGGCAGGAGTTTCAGGGCATGGGATTCAGGGCATGAGATTCAGGGCAGGAATTTCAGGGCATGTGATTCAGGGCATGAGTTTCTGGGCAGATGATTCAGGGCAGGAGTTTCATTGCATGAGATTCAGGGCATGAGTTTCAGGGCATGAGATTCAGGACAGGAGTTTCAAGGCATGAGATTCAGAGCATGAGTTTCAGTGCATTAGTTTCAGTGTATGAGTTTGCGGGCAGGAGTTTCAGGGCATGAGATTCAGAGCAGGAATTTCAGGGCATGTTATTCAGGGCATGAGTTTCTGGGCAGATGATTTAGGACAGGAGTTTTAGGGCATGTGAACAGGGCATGAGTTTCAGTGCATGAGTTTCAGGGTAGAAGTTTCAGGGTATGAGATTTAGGGCATGAGTTTCAGGGCAGGAGATGCAGGGTTTGAGTTTCAGGGCATGATATTCAGGGCATGAGTTTCAGGGCATGAGTTTCAGTGAAGGAGTTTCAGGGCATGTAATTCAGGGCATGAGTTTCAGGATATGAGATTCATGGCATGATATTCAGGGCAGCAGTTTCAGGGCATGAGATTCAGGACATGAGTTTCAGTGCAGTAGTTTCAGGGATGAGAATCAGGGCGTGAGTTTCAGGGCATGTGATTCAGGACAGGGGTTTGAGGGCAGGAGTTTCAGGGCAGGAGATTAAGGACATGAGTTTCAGGGCATGAGTTTCAGGTCTGTGGTTTCCGGGCTTGAGATTCAGCGCAGCAGTTTCAGAGCAACAGTTTCAGGGCATGAGATTCAGGGCATGAGTTTCAGGGCATGGGTTTCAGGGCAGGAGAATCAGGGATTGAGTTTCAGAGCATGACATTCAGGGGATGAGTTTCAGGACAGGAGATTCAGGGCATGAGTTTCAGTGCATGAGTTTGAGGGCAGGAGTTTCAGGGCATGAGATTCAGGGCATGAGATTCAGGACATGAGTTTCAGGGCATGAGTTTCAGTGCACGAGTTTGAGGGCAGGAGTTTCAGGGCATGAGATTCAGGGCATGAGTTTCAGGGCAGGAGTTTCAGAGCATGAGATTCAGTGCATGAGTTTCAGAGCAGGAGATTCACGGCTTGAGTTTAAGGTCATGAGATTTTGCGTATGAGATTCAAGGCATGAGTTTCAGGGCAGGAGAATCAGGGCATGAGTTTCAGGGCATGAGATTAAGGGCATGAGTTTCAGTGCATGAGTTTCAGGGCATGCGTTTGAGAGCATGAGTTTCAGGGCATGAGACTCACGACATGAGTTTCAGGGCATGGGTTTCAGGTCTGTGGTTTCAGGGCTTGATATTCAGGGCAGCAGTTTAGGGCAGGAGATTCAGGGCAGGAGATTCAGGCAGGTGTTTCAGTGCAAGAGTTTCAGTGCAAGAATTTCATGGCATGTCTTTCAGTGCATGAGTTTCATGGCAGGAGTTTCAGAGCATTAGATTCAGGGCATGAGTTTCAGGGCAGGAATTTCAGCGTATGAGATTCATGGCATGAGTTTCAGGGCAGGAATTTCAGGTCATGACATTCAGGGCATGTGTTTTAGGGCAGGTGTTTCAGTGCAAGAGTTTGAGGGCATGAGATTCAGGGCATGAGTTTCAAGGCAGGTGTTTTAGGGCACGTGTTTCAGTGCAGGTGTTTCAGGGCAGGAGATTCAGAGCATGAGTTTGAGAGCATGAGTTTCAGGGCATGAGATTCAGGACAGGAGTTTCAGGGCATGAGATTCAGGGCTTGAGTTTCAGTGCATGAGTTTCAGGCATGAGTTTCACGGCATGAGATTCAGTGCATGAGTTTCAGGGCATAAGATTCAGGGCATGAGACTCACGACATGAGTTTCAGGGCATGGGTTTCAGGTCTGTGGTTTCATGGCTTGATATTCAGGGCAGCAGTTTAGGGCAGGAGATTCAGGGCAGGAGATTCAGGCAGGTGTTTCAGTGCAAGTGTTTCAGTGCAAGAATTTCATGGCATGTCTTTCAGTGCATGAGTTTCATGGCAGGAGTTTCAGGGCATGAGATTCAGGGCATGAGTTTCAGGGCAGGAATTTCAGCGTATGAGATTCATGGCATGAGTTTCAGGGCAGGAATTTCAGGTCATGACATTCAGGGCATGTGTTTTAGGGCAGGTGTTTCAGTGCAAGAGTTTGAGGGCATGAGATTCAGGGCATGAGTTTCAAGGCAAGAGATTCAGGGCTGGAGATTGAGGGCATGAGATTCGGGGCTTGAGTTTCAAGGCAGGTGTTTTAGGGCACGTGTTTCAGTGCAGGTGTTTCAGGGCAGGAGATTCAGAGCATGAGTTTGAGAGCATGAGTTTCAGGGCATGATATTCAGGACAGGAGTTTCAGGGCATGAGATTCAGGGCTTGAGTTTCAGTGCATGAGTTTCAGGGCATGAGTTTCACGGCATGAGATTCAGTGCATGAGTTTCAGGGCATAAGCTTCAGGGCATGAGATTCACGACATGAGTTTCAGGGCATGGGATTCAGGTCTGTGGTTTCAGGGCTTGAGATTCAGGGCAGCAGTTTCAGGGCAGGAGATTCAGGCAGGTGATTCAGGCAGGTGTTTCAGTGCAAGATTTTCAGTGCAAGAGTTTCAGGGCAAGTCTTTCAGTGCATGAGTTTCAGGGCAGGAGTTTCAGAGTATGAATTTCAGGGCAGGAGTTTCAGAGCATGAGATTCAGGACAGGAGTTTCAGGGCATGAGATTCAGGACATGATATTCTGGGCATGATTTTCAGGGCAGGAGTTTCCGGGCATGTAATTCAGGGCGTGAGTTTCAGGATATGAGATTCATGGCATGAGTTTCAGTGCAAGAGTTTCAGGGCATGAGATTCAGGGCATGAGTTTCAGGGCATGAGATTCAGGACAGGAGTTTCAGGGCATGAGATTCAGGGCATGAGTTTCAGAACAGGAGATTCACGGCTTGAGTTTAAGGTCATGAGATTTTGCGCATGAGATTCAAGGCATGAGTTTCAGGGCAGGAGAATCAGGGCATGAGTTTCAGGGCATGAGATTAAGGGCATGAGTTTCAGTGCATGAGTTTCAGGGCATGGGTTTCAGGTCTGTGGTTTCAGGGCTTGAGATTCAGGGCAGCAGTTTCAGGGCAGGAGATTCAGGACAGGAGATTCAGGCAGGTGTTTCAGTGCAAGAGTTTCAGTGCAAGAATTTCATGGCATGTCTTTCAGTGCATGAGTTTCAGGGCAGGAGTTTCAGAGCATGAGATTCAGGGCATGAGTTTCAGGGCAGGAGATTCACGGCTTGAGATTCAGGGCAAGATTTTCAGGACAGGAGATTCAGGGCATGAGTTTCAAGGCATGAGATTCAGGGCATGAGTTTCAGGGCATGAGATTCGGGACATGACTTTCAGGGCATGACTGTCAGGTCTGTGGTTTCAGGGCATGAGATTGAGGGCAGCAGTTTCAGGGCAGGAATGTCAGGGCATGAGATTCATGGCATGAGTTTCAGGGCATGAGTTTCAGGGCAGGAATTTCAGGGCATGACATTCAGGGCATGTGTTTTAGGGCAGGTGTTTCAGTGCAAGAGTTTGAGGGTATGAGATTCAGGGCATGAGTTTCAAAGCAAGAGATTCAGGGCAGGAGATTGAGGGCATGAGATTCGGGGCTTGAGTTTCAAGGCAGGTGTTTTTGGGCACGTGTTTCAGTGTAGGAGTTTCAGGGCAGGAGATTCAGAGCATGAGTTTCAGTGCATGAGTTTGAGGGCATGACTTTCAGGGCAGGAGTTTCAGGGCATGTAATTCAGGGCGTGAGTTTCAGGATATGAGATTCATGGCATGAGTTTCAGTGCAAGAGTTTCAGGGCATGTGATTCAGGGCATGAGTTTCAGGATATGAGATTCATGGCATGATATTCAGCGCAGCAGTTTCAGGGATGAGATTCAGGGCATGAGTTTCAGTGCATGGGTTTGAGGGCAGGAGTTTCAGGGCATGAGATTCAGGACATGAGTTTCAGGGCATGAGATTCAGAGCATGAGTTTCAGTGCATGAGTTTGAGAGCATGAGTTTCAGGGCATGAGATTCAGGACAGGAGTTTCAGAGCATGAGATTCAGGGCATGAGTTTCAGTGCATGAGTTTCAGGGCATGAGTTTCACGGCATGAGATTCAGTGCATGAGTTTCAGGGCATGAGCTTCAGGGCATGAGATTCACGACATGAGTTTCAGGGCATGGGTTTCAGTTCTGTGGTTTCAAGGCTTGAGATTCAGGGCAGCAGTTTCAGGGCAGGAGATTCAGGCAGGTGATTCAGGCAGGTGTTTCAGTGCAAGATTTTCAGTGCAAGAGTTTCAGGGCAAGTCTTTCAGTGCATGAGTTTCAGGGCAGGAGTTTCAGAGCATGAATTTCAGGGCAGGAGTTTCAGAGCATGAGATTCAGGACAGGAGTTTCAGGGCGTGAGATTCAGGACAGAATATTCTGGGCATGCTTTTCAGGGCAGGAGTTTTCGGGCATGTAATTCAGGGCGTGAGTTTCAGGATATGAGATTCATGGCATGAGTTTCAGTGCAAGAGTTTCAGGGCATGAGATTCAGGGCATGAGTTTCAGGGCATGAGATTCTGGACAGGAGTTTTAGGGCATGTAATTCAGGGCATGAGTTTCAGTGCATGAGTTTCAGGGCAGGATTTTCAGGGTATGAGATTTAGGGCATGAATTTCAGTGCAGGAGTTTCAGCGCATGAGTTTCAGGGCATGAGTTTCAGGGCATGAGATTCAGGACAGGAGTTTCAGGGCATGAGTTTCAGGTCTGTGGTTTCAGGGCTTGAGATTCAGGGTAGCAGTTTCAGGGCAGGAGTTTCATGGCAGGAGTTTCAGGGCATGAGATTCAGGGCATGAGTTTCAGGGCAGGAATTTCAGGGCATGAGATTCATGGCATGAGTTTCAGGGTATGAGTTTCAGGGCAGGAATTTCAGGTCATGACATTCAGGGCATGTGTTTTTGGGCAGGTGTTTCAGTGCAAGAGTTTGAGGGCATGAGATTCAGGGCATGAGTTTCAAGGCAAGAGACTCAGGGCTGGAGATTGAGGGCATGAGATTCGGAGCTTGAGTTTCAAGGCAGGTGTTTTAGGGCACGTGTTTCAGTGCAGGTGTTTCAGGGCAGGAGATTCAGAGCATGAGTTTCAGTGCATGAGTTTGAGAGCATGAGTTTCAGGGCATGAGATTCAGGACAGGAGTTTCAGGGCATGAGATTCAGGGCATGAGTTTCAGTGCATGAGTTTCAGGGCATGAGTTTCACGGCATGAGATTCAGTGCATGAGTTTCAGGGCATGAGCTTCAGGGCATGAGATTCACGACATGAGTTTCAGGGCATGGATTTCAGGTCTGTGGTTTCAGGGCTTGAGATTCAGGGCAGCAGTTTCAGGGCAGGAGATTCAGGCAGGTGATTCAGGCAGGTGTTTCAGTGCAAGATTTTCAGTGCAAGAGTTTCAGGGCAAGTCTTTCAGTGCATGAGTTTCAGGGCAGGAGTTTCAGAGCATGAATTTCAGGGCAGGAGTTTCAGAGCATGAGATTCAGGACAGGAGTTTCAGGGCATGAGATTCAGGACATGATATTCTGGGAATGATTTTCAGGGCAGGAGTTTCCGGGCATGTAATTCAGGGCGTGAGTTTCAGGATATGAGATTCATGGCATGAGTTTCAGTGCAAGAGTTTCAGGGCATGAGATTCAGGGCATGAGTTTCAGGGCATGAGATTCAGGACAGGAGTTTTAGGGCATGGAATTCAGGGCATGAGTTTCAGTGCATGAGTTTCAGGGCAGGATTTTCAGGGTATGAGATTTAGGGCATGAATTTCAGTGCAGGAGTTTCAGGGCATGAGATTCAGGGCATGAGATTCAGGACAGGAGTTTCAAGGCATGAGATTCAGGGCATGAGTTTCAGTGTATGAGTTTGAGGGCAGGAGTTTCAGGGCATGGGATTCAGGGCATGAGATTCAGGGCTGGAATTTCAGGGCATGTGATTCAGGGCATGAGTTTCAGGGCAGATGATTCAGGGCAGGAGTTTCAGGGCATGAGATTCAGGGCATGAGTTTCAGGGCATGAGATTCAGGACAGGAGTTTCAAGGCATGAGATTCAGAGCATGAGTTTCAGTGCATTAGTTTCAGTGTATGAGTTTGCGGGCAGGAGTTTCAGGGCATGAGATTCAGAGCAGGAATTTCAGGGCATGTTATTCAGGGCATGAGTTTCTGGGCAGATGATTTAGGACAGGAGTTTTAGGGCATGTGAACAGGGCATGAGTTTCAGTGCATGAGTTTCAGGGTAGAAGTTTCAGGGTATGAGATTTAGGGCATGAGTTTCAGGGCAGGAGATGCAGGGTTTGAGTTTCAGGGCATGATATTCAGGGCATGAGTTTCAGGGCATGAGTTTCAGTGAAGGAGCTTCAGGGCATGTAATTCAGGGCATGAGTTTCAGGATATGAGATTCATGGCATGATATTCAGGGCAGCAGTTTCAGGGCATGAGATTCAGGACATGAGTTTCAGTGCAACAGTTTCAGAGATGAGAATCAGGGCGTGAGTTTCAGGGCATGTGATTCAGGACAGGGGTTTGAGGGCAGGAGTTTCAGGGCAGGAGATTCAGGACATGAGTTTCAGGGCATGAGTTTCAGGTCTGTGGTTTCCGGGCTTGAGATTCAGCGCAGCAGTTTCAGAGCAGCAGTTTCAGGGCATGAGATTCAGGGCATGTGATTCAGGACAGGAGTTTGAAGGCATGAGATTCAGGGCATGAGTTTCAGTGCATGGGTTTGAGGGCAGGAGTTTCAGGGCATGAGATTCAGGACATGAGTTTCAGGGCATGAGATTCAGGACAGGAGTTTTAGGGCATGTAATTCAGGGCATGAGTTTCAGTGCATGAGATTCAGGGCAGGATTTTCAGGGTATGAGATTTAGAGCATGAATTTCAGTGCAAGAGTTCAGGGCATGAGATTCAGGGCATGAGTTTCAGGGCATGAGATTCAGGACAGGAGTTTCAGGGCATGAGTTTCAGGTCTGTGGTTTCAGGGCTTGAGATTCAGGGCAGCAGTTTCAGGGCAGGAGATTTAGGGCAGGAGATTCAGGCAGGTGTTTCAGTGCAAGAGTTTCAGTGCAAGAATTTCATGGCATGTCTTTCAGTGCATGAGTTTCAGGGCAGGAGTTTCAGAGCATGAGATTCAAGGCATGAGTTTCAGGGCAGGAGATTCACGGCTTGAGTTTAAGGTCATGAGATTTAGCGCATGAGATTCAGTGCATGAGTTTCAGGGCAGAAGTTTCAGGGCATGAGATTCAGGGCATGAGTTTCAGGGCAGGAGAATCAGGGCATGAGTTTCACGGCATGAGATTCAGGGCATGAGTTTCAGGGCAGGAGTTTTACGGCATGTAATTCAGGGCGTGAGTTTCAGTGCAGGAGTTTCAGGGCATGAGATTCAGGACATGAGTTTCAGGGCATGAGATTCAGTACATGAGTTTCAGGGCATGAGTTTCAGGTCTGTGGTTTGCAGGCTTGAGATTCAGCGCAGCAGTTTCAGAGCAGCAGTTTCAGGGCATGAGATTCAGGGCATGAGTTTCAGGGCATGAGTTTCAGGGCAGGAGAATCAGGGCTTGAGTTTCGGAGCATGAGATTCAGGGGATGAGTTTCAGTGCATGAATTTCAGAGCATGAGATTCAGGGCATGAGATTCAGAGCATGATTTTGAGGACAGGAGATTCAGGGCATGAGTTTCAGGGCATGAGATTCAGGGCATGAGTGTCAGGGCATGAGATTCAGGACATGACTTTCAGGGCATGAGTTTCAGGTCTGTGGTTTCAGGGCTTGAGATTCAGGGCAGCAGTTTCAGGGCAGGAGTTCATGGTAGGAGTTTCAGAGCATGAGATTCAGGGCATGAGTTTCAGGGCAGGAATTTCAGGACATGAGATTCATGGCATGAGTTTCAGGGCATGAGTTTCAGGGCAGGAATTTCAGGTCATGACATTCAGGGCATGTGTTTTAGGGCAGGTGTTTCAGTGCAAGAGTTTGAGGGCATGAGATTCAGGGCATGAGTTTCAAGGCAAGACATTCAGGGCTGGAGATTGAGGGCATGAGATTCGGAGCTTGAGTTTCAAGGCAGGAGTTTTAGGGCACGTGTTTCAGTGCAGGTGTTTCAGGGCAGGAGATTCAGAGCATGAGTTTCAGTGCATGAGTTTGAGAGCATGAGTTTCAGGGCATGAGATTCAGGACAGGAGTTTCAGGGCATGAGATTCAGGGCATGAGTTTCAGTGCAAGAGTTTCAGGGCATGAGATTCAGGGCGTGAGTTTCAGGGCATGAGATTCAGGACAGGAGTTTTAGGGCATGTAATTCAGGGCATGAGTTTCAGTGCATGAGATTCAGGGCAGGATTTTCAGGGTATGAGATTTAGGGCATGAATTTCAGTGCAGGAGTTTCAGGGCATGAGATTCAGGGCATGAGTTTCAGGGCATGAGATTCAGGACAGGAGTTTCAGGGCATGAGTTTCTGGTCTGTGGTTTCAGGGCTTGAGATTCAGGGCAGCAGTTTCAGGGCAGGAGATTTAGGGCAGGAGATTCAGGCAGGTGTTTCAGTGCAAGAGTTTCAGTGCAAGAATTTCATGGCACGTCTTTCAGTGCATGAGTTTCAGGGCAGGAGATTCACGGCTTGAGTTTAAGGTCATGAGATTTAGCGCATGAGATTCAGTGCATGAGTTTCAGGGCAGAAGTTTCAGGGCAGGAGAATCAGGGCATGAGTTTCACGGCATGAGATTCAGGGCATGAGTTTCAGAGCAGGAGTTTTACGGCATGTAATTCAGGGCGTGAGTTTCAGGATATGAGATTCATGGCATGAGTTTCAGTGCAGGAGTTTCAGGCCATGAGATTCAGGACATGAGTTTCAGGGCATGAGATTCAGTACATGAGTTTCAGGGCATGAGTTTCAGGTCTGTGGTTTGCAGGCTTGAGATTCAGCGCAGCAGTTTCTGAGCAGCAGTTTCAGGGCATGAGATTCAGGGCATGAGTTTCAGGGCAGGAGAATCAGGGCTTGAGTTTCAGAGCATGAGATTCAGGGGATGAGTTTCAGTGCATGAATTTCAGAGCATGAGATTCAGGGCATGAGATTCAGAGCATGATTTTCAGGACAGGAGATTCAGGGCATGAGTTTCAGGGCATGAGATTCAGGGCATGAGTGTCAGGGCATGAGATTCAGGACATGACTTTCAGGGCATGAGTTTCAGGTCTGTGGTTTCAGGGCTTGAGATTCAGGGCAGCAGTTTCAGGGCAGGAGTTCATGGTAGGAGTTTCAGGGCATGAGATTCAGGGCATGAGTTTCAGGGCAGGAATTTCAGGGCATGAGATTCAGGGCATGAGTTTCAGTGCATGAGTTTGAGGGCAGGAGTTTCAGAGCATGTAATTCAGGGCGTGAGTTTCAGGATATGAGATTCATGGCATGAGTTTCAGTGCAAGAGTTTCAGGGCATGAGATTCAGGGCATGAGTTTCAGGGCATGAGATCTGGACAGGAGTTTCAGGGCATGAGATTCAGGGCATGAGTTTCAGTGCATGAGTTTCAGGGCATGATTTTCAGTGAAGGAGTTTCAGGGCATGTGATTCAGGGCATGAGTTTCAGGATATGAGATTCATGGCATGATATTCAGTGCAGCAGTTTCAGGGATGAGATTCAGGGCATGAGTTTCAGGGCATGTGATTCAGGACAGGAGTTTGAAGGCATGAGATTCAGGGCATGAGTTTCAGTGCATGGGTTTGAGGGCAGGAGTTTCAGGGCATGAGATTCAGGACATGAGTTTCAGGGCAGGAGTTTTACGGCATGTAATTCAGGGCGTGAGTTTCAGGATATGAGATTCATGGCATGAGTTTCAGTGCAGGAGTTTCAGGGCATGAGATTCAGGACATGAGTTTCAGGGCATGAGATTCAGTACATGAGTTTCAGGGCATGAGTTTCAGGTCTGTGGTTTGCAGGCTTGAGATTCAGCGCAGCAGTTTCAGAGCAGCAGTTTCAGGGCATGAGATTCAGGGGATGAGTTTCAATGCATGAATTTCAGAGCATGAGATTCAGGGCATGAGATTCAGAGCATGATTTTCAGGACAGGAGATTCAGGGCATGAGTTTCAGGGCATGAGATTCAGGGCATGAGTGTCAGGGTATGAGATTCAGGACATGACTTTCAGGGCATGAGTTTCAGGTCTGTGGTTTCAGGGCTTGAGATTCAGGGTAGCAGTTTCAGGGCAGGAGTTTCATGGCAGGAGTTTCAGGGCATGAGATTCAGGGCATGAGTTTCAGGGCAGGAATTTCAGGGCATGAGATTCATGGCATGAGTTTCAGGGTATGAGTTTCAGGGCAGGAATTTCAGGTCATGACATTCAGGGCATGTGTTTTTGGGCAGGTGTTTCAGTGCAAGAGTTTGAGGGCATGAGATTCAGGGCATGAGTTTCAAGGCAAGAGACTCAGGGCTGGAGATTGAGGGCATGAGATTCGGAGCTTGAGTTTCAAGGCAGGTGTTTTAGGGCACGTGTTTCAGTGCAGGTGTTTCAGGGCAGGAGATTCAGAGCATGAGTTTCAGTGCATGAGTTTGAGAGCATGAGTTTCAGGGCATGAGATTCAGGACAGGAGTTTCAGGGCATGAGATTCAGGGCATGAGTTTCAGTGCATGAGTTTCAGGGCATGAGTTTCACGGCATGAGATTCAGTGCATGAGTTTCAGGGCATGAGCTTCAGGGCATGAGATTCACGACATGAGTTTCAGGGCATGGATTTCAGGTCTGTGGTTTCAGGGCTTGAGATTCAGGGCAGCAGTTTCAGGGCAGGAGATTCAGGCAGGTGATTCAGGCAGGTGTTTCAGTGCAAGATTTTCAGTGCAAGAGTTTCAGGGCAAGTCTTTCAGTGCATGAGTTTCAGGGCAGGAGTTTCAGAGCATGAATTTCAGGGCAGGAGTTTCAGAGCATGAGATTCAGGACAGGAGTTTCAGGGCATGAGATTCAGGACATGATATTCTGGGAATGATTTTCAGGGCAGGAGTTTCCGGGCATGTAATTCAGGGCGTGAGTTTCAGGATATGAGATTCATGGCATGAGTTTCAGTGCAAGAGTTTCAGGGCATGAGATTCAGGGCATGAGTTTCAGGGCATGAGATTCAGGACAGGAGTTTTAGGGCATGGAATTCAGGGCATGAGTTTCAGTGCATGAGTTTCAGGGCAGGATTTTCAGGGTATGAGATTTAGGGCATGAATTTCAGTGCAGGAGTTTCAGGGCATGAGATTCAGGGCATGAGATTCAGGACAGGAGTTTCAAGGCATGAGATTCAGGGCATGAGTTTCAGTGTATGAGTTTGAGGGCAGGAGTTTCAGGGCATGGGATTCAGGGCATGAGATTCAGGGCTGGAATTTCAGGGCATGTGATTCAGGGCATGAGTTTCAGGGCAGATGATTCAGGGCAGGAGTTTCAGGGCATGAGATTCAGGGCATGAGTTTCAGGGCATGAGATTCAGGACAGGAGTTTCAAGGCATGAGATTCAGAGCATGAGTTTCAGTGCATTAGTTTCAGTGTATGAGTTTGCGGGCAGGAGTTTCAGGGCATGAGATTCAGAGCAGGAATTTCAGGGCATGTTATTCAGGGCATGAGTTTCTGGGCAGATGATTTAGGACAGGAGTTTTAGGGCATGTGAACAGGGCATGAGTTTCAGTGCATGAGTTTCAGGGTAGAAGTTTCAGGGTATGAGATTTAGGGCATGAGTTTCAGGGCAGGAGATTCAGGGTTTGAGTTTCAGGGCATGATATTCAGGGCATGAGTTTCAGGGCATGAGTTTCAGTGAAGGAGCTTCAGGGCATGTAATTCAGGGCATGAGTTTCAGGATATGAGATTCATGGCATGATATTCAGGGCAGCAGTTTCAGGGCATGAGATTCAGGACATGAGTTTCAGTGCAACAGTTTCAGAGATGAGAATCAGGGCGTGAGTGTCAGGGCATGTGATTCAGGACAGGGGTTTGAGGGCAGGAGTTTCAGGGCAGGAGATTCAGGACATGAGTTTCAGGGCATGAGTTTCAGGTCTGTGGTTTCCGGGCTTGAGATTCAGCGCAGCAGTTTCAGAGCAGCAGTTTCAGGGCATGAGATTCAGGGCATGTGATTCAGGACAGGAGTTTGAAGGCATGAGATTCAGGGCATGAGTTTCAGTGCATGGGTTTGAGGGCAGGAGTTTCAGGGCATGAGATTCAGGACATGAGTTTCAGGGCATGAGATTCAGGACAGGAGTTTTAGGGCATGTAATTCAGGGCATGAGTTTCAGTGCATGAGATTCAGGGCAGGATTTTCAGGGTATGAGATTTAGGGCATGAATTTCAGTGCAAGAGTTCAGGGCATGAGATTCAGGGCATGAGTTTCAGGGCATGAGATTCAGGACAGGAGTTTCAGGGCATGAGTTTCAGGTCTGTGGTTTCAGGGCTTGAGATTCAGGGCAGCAGTTTCAGGGCAGGAGATTTAGGGCAGGAGATTCAGGCAGGTGTTTCAGTGCAAGAGTTTCAGTGCAAGAATTTCATGGCATGTCTTTCAGTGCATGAGTTTCAGGGCAGGAGTTTCAGAGCATGAGATTCAAGGCATGAGTTTCAGGGCAGGAGATTCACGGCTTGAGTTTAAGGTCATGAGATTTAGCGCATGAGATTCAGTGCATGAGTTTCAGGGCAGAAGTTTCAGGGCATGAGATTCAGGGCATGAGTTTCAGGGCAGGAGAATCAGGGCATGAGTTTCACGGCATGAGATTCAGGGCATGAGTTTCAGGGCAGGAGTTTTACGGCATGTAATTCAGGGCGTGAGTTTCAGTGCAGGAGTTTCAGGGCATGAGATTCAGGACATGAGTTTCAGGGCATGAGATTCAGTACATGAGTTTCAGGGCATGAGTTTCAGGTCTGTGGTTTGCAGGCTTGAGATTCAGCGCAGCAGTTTCAGAGCAGCAGTTTCAGGGCATGAGATTCAGGGCATGAGTTTCAGGGCATGAGTTTCAGGGCAGGAGAATCAGGGCTTGAGTTTCGGAGCATGAGATTCAGGGGATGAGTTTCAGTGCATGAATTTCAGAGCATGAGATTCAGGGCATGAGATTCAGAGCATGATTTTGAGGACAGGAGATTCAGGGCATGAGTTTCAGGGCATGAGATTCAGGGCATGAGTGTCAGGGCATGAGATTCAGGACATGACTTTCAGGGCATGAGTTTCAGGTCTGTGGTTTCAGGGCTTGAGATTCAGGGCAGCAGTTTCAGGGCAGGAGTTCATGGTAGGAGTTTCAGAGCATGAGATTCAGGGCATGAGTTTCAGGGCAGGAATTTCAGGACATGAGATTCATGGCATGAGTTTCAGGGCATGAGTTTCAGGGCAGGAATTTCAGGTCATGACATTCAGGGCATGTGTTTTAGGGCAGGTGTTTCAGTGCAAGAGTTTGAGGGCATGAGATTCAGGGCATGAGTTTCAAGGCAAGACATTCAGGGCTGGAGATTGAGGGCATGAGATTCGGAGCTTGAGTTTCAAGGCAGGAGTTTTAGGGCACGTGTTTCAGTGCAGGTGTTTCAGGGCAGGAGATTCAGAGCATGAGTTTCAGTGCATGAGTTTGAGAGCATGAGTTTCAGGGCATGAGATTCAGGACAGGAGTTTCAGGGCATGAGATTCAGGGCATGAGTTTCAGTGCAAGAGTTTCAGGGCATGAGATTCAGGGCGTGAGTTTCAGGGCATGAGATTCAGGACAGGAGTTTTAGGGCATGTAATTCAGGGCATGAGTTTCAGTGCATGAGATTCAGGGCAGGATTTTCAGGGTATGAGATTTAGGGCATGAATTTCAGTGCAGGAGTTTCAGGGCATGAGATTCAGGGCATGAGTTTCAGGGCATGAGATTCAGGACAGGAGTTTCAGGGCATGAGTTTCTGGTCTGTGGTTTCAGGGCTTGAGATTCAGGGCAGCAGTTTCAGGGCAGGAGATTTAGGGCAGGAGATTCAGGCAGGTGTTTCAGTGCAAGAGTTTCAGTGCAAGAATTTCATGGCATGTCTTTCAGTGCATGAGTTTCAGGGCAGGAGATTCACGGCTTGAGTTTAAGGTCATGAGATTTAGCGCATGAGATTCAGTGCATGAGTTTCAGGGCAGAAGTTTCAGGGCAGGAGAATCAGGGCATGAGTTTCACGGCATGAGATTCAGGGCATGAGTTTCAGAGCAGGAGTTTTACGGCATGTAATTCAGGGCGTGAGTTTCAGGATATGAGATTCATGGCATGAGTTTCAGTGCAGGAGTTTCAGGCCATGAGATTCAGGACATGAGTTTCAGGGCATGAGATTCAGTACATGAGTTTCAGGGCATGAGTTTCAGGTCTGTGGTTTGCAGGCTTGAGATTCAGCGCAGCAGTTTCAGAGCAGCAGTTTCAGGGCATGAGATTCAGGGCATGAGTTTCAGGGCAGGAGAATCAGGGCTTGAGTTTCAGAGCATGAGATTCAGGGGATGAGTTTCAGTGCATGAATTTCAGAGCATGAGATTCAGGGCATGAGATTCAGAGCATGATTTTCAGGACAGGAGATTCAGGGCATGAGTTTCAGGGCATGAGATTCAGGGCATGAGTGTCAGGGCATGAGATTCAGGACATGACTTTCAGGGCATGAGTTTCAGGTCTGTGGTTTCAGGGCTTGAGATTCAGGGCAGCAGTTTCAGGGCAGGAGTTCATGGTAGGAGTTTCAGGGCATGAGATTCAGGGCATGAGTTTCAGGGCAGGAATTTCAGGGCATGAGATTCAGGGCATGAGTTTCAGGGCATGAGATTCAGGGCAGGAATTTCAGGGCATGTGATTCAGGGCATGAGTTTCGGGGCAGATGATTCAGGACAGGAGTTTTAGGGCATGTGAACAGGGCATGAGTTTCAGAGCAGGAGTTTCAGGGAATGAGATTTAGGGCATGAGTTTCAGGGCAGGAGATTCAGGGTTTGAGTTTCAGGGCATGATATTCAGGGCATGAGTTTCAGGGCATGAGTTTCAGAGCAGTAGTTTCAGGGCATGTAATTCAGGGCATGAGTTTCAGGGCATGAGATTCAGGACATGAGTTTCAGGGCATGAGTTTCAGGTCTGTGGTTTCAGGGCTTGAGATTCAGGGCATCAGTTTCAGGGCAGGAGTTTCATGGCAGGAGTTTCAGGGCATGAGATTCAGGGCATGAGTTTCAGGGCAGGAATTTCAGGGCATGAGATTCATGGCATGAGTTTCAGGGCATGAGTTTCAGGGCAGGAATTTCAGGGCATGACATTCAGGGCATGTGTTTTAGGGCACGTGTTTCAGTGCAAGAGTTTGAGGGCATGAGATTCAGGGCATGAGTTTCAAGGCAAGAGATTCAGGGCAGGAGATTGAGGGCATGAGATTCGGGGCTTGAGTTTCAAGGCAGGTGTTTTAGGGCACGTGTTTCGGTGTAGGAGTTTCAGGGCAGGAGATTCAGAGCATGAGTTTCAGTGCATGAGTTTGAGGGCAGGAGTTTCAGGGCATGTAATTCAGGGCGTGAGTTTCAGGATATGAGATTCATGGCATGAGTTTCAGTGCAAGAGTTTCAGGGCATGAGATTCAGGGCATGAGTTTCAGGGCATGAGATCTGGACAGGAGTTTCAGGGCATGAGATTCAGGGCATGAGTTTCAGTGCATGAGTTTCAGGGCATGATATTCAGTGAAGGAGTTTCAGGGCATGTGATTCAGGGCATGAGTTTCAGGATATGAGATTCATGGCATGATATTCAGTGCAGCAGTTTCAGGGATGAGATTCAGGGCATGAGTTTCAGGGCATGTGATTCAGGACAGGAGTTTGAAGGCATGAGATTCAGGGCATGAGTTTCAGTGCATGGGTTTGAGGGCAGGAGTTTCAGGGCATGAGATTCAGGACATGAGTTTCAGGGCAGGAGTTTTACGGCATGTAATTCAGGGCGTGAGTTTCAGGATATGAGATTCATGGCATGAGTTTCAGTGCAGGAGTTTCAGGGCATGAGATTCAGGACATGAGTTTCAGGGCATGAGATTCAGTACATGAGTTTCAGGGCATGAGTTTCAGGTCTGTGGTTTGCAGGCTTGAGATTCAGCGCAGCAGTTTCAGAGCAGCAGTTTCAGGGCATGAGATTCAGGGGATGAGTTTCAATGCATGAATTTCAGAGCATGAGATTCAGGGCATGAGATTCAGAGCATGATTTTCAGGACAGGAGATTCAGGGCATGAGTTTCAGGGCATGAGATTCAGGGCATGAGTGTCAGGGTATGAGATTCAGGACATGACTTTCAGGGCATGAGTTTCAGGTCTGTGGTTTCAGGGCTTGAGATTCAGGGCAGCAGTTTCAGGGCAGGAGTTTCATGGCAGGAGTTTCAGGGCATGAGATTCAGGGCATGAGTTTCAGGGCAGGAATTTCAGGGCATGAGATTCATGGCATGAGTTTCAGGGCATGAGTTTCAGGGCAGGAATTTCAGGGCATGACATTCAGGGCATGTGTTTTAGGGCACGTGTTTCAGTGCAAGAGTTTGAGGGCATGAGATTCAGGGCATGAGTTTCAAGGCAAGAGATTCAGGGCAGGAGATTCAGGCCATGAGATTCGGGGCTTGAGTTTCAAGGCAGGTGTTTTAGGGCACGTGTTTCGGTGTAGGAGTTTCAGGGCAGGAGATTCCGAGCATGAGTTTCAGTGCATGAGTTTGAGGGCATGAGTTTCAGGGCAGGAGTTTCAGGGCATGTAATTCAGGGCGTGAGTTTCAGGATATGAGATTCAGGGCATGAGTTTCAGGGCATGAGATCTGGACAGGAGTTTCAGGGCATGAGATTCAGGGCATGAGTTTCAGTGCATGAGTTTCAGGGCATGATTTTCAGCGAAGGAGTTTCAGGGCATGTGATTCAGGGCATGAATTTCAGGATATGAGATTCATGGCATGATATTCAGTGCAGCAGTTTCAGGGATGAGATTCAGGGCATGAGTTTCAGGGCATGTGATTCAGGACAGGAGTTTGAAGGCATGAGATTCAGGGCATGAGTTTCAGTGCATGGGTTTGAGGGCAGGAGTTTCAGGGCATGAGATTCAGGACATGAGTTTCAGGGCATGAAATTCAGTACATGAGTTTCAGGGCATGAGCTTCAGGTCTGTGGTTTCCGGGCTTGAGATTCAGCGCAGCAGTTTCAGAGCAGCAGTTTCAGGGCATGAGATTCAGGGCATGAGTTTCAGGGCATGAGTTTCAGGGCATGAGATTCAGGGCATGAGTTTCAGTGCATGAGTTTCAGGGCATGATTTTCAGTGAAGGAGTTTCAGGGCATGTGATTCAGGGCATGAGTTTCAGGATATGAGATTCATGGCATGATATTCAGTGTAGCAGTGTCAGGGATGAGATTCAGGGCATGAGTTTCAGGGCATGTGATTCAGGACAGGAGTTTGAAGGCATGAGATTCAGGGCATGAGTTTCAGTGCATGGGTTTGAGGGCAGGAGTTTCAGGGCATGAGATTCAGGACATGAGTTTCAGGGCATGAGATTCAGTACATGAGTTTCAGGGCATGAGTTTCAGGTCTGTGGTTTCCGGGCTTGAGATTCAGCGCAGTAGTTTCAGAGCAGCAGTTTCAGGGCATGAGATTCAGGGCATGAGTTTCAGGGCATGAGTTTCAGGGCAGGAGAATCAGGGCTTGAGTTTCAGAGCATGAGATTCAGGGGATGAGTTTCAGTGCATGAATTTCAGGGCAGGAGATTCAGGGCATGAGTTTCAGTGCATGAGTTTGAGGGCAGGAGTTTCACGGCATGAGATTCAGGGCATGAGTTTCAGGGCATGAGATTCAGGACGTGAGTTTCAGGGCATGAGTTTCAGGTCTGTGGTTTCAGGGCTTGAGATTCAGGGTAGCAGTTTCAGGGCAGGAGTTTCATGCAGGAGTTTCAGGGCATGAGATTCAGGGCATGAGTTTCAGGGCAGGAATTTCAGGGCATGAGATTCATGGCATGAGTTTCAGGGCATGAGTTTCAGGGCAGGAATTTCAGGTCATGACATTCAGGGCATGTGTTTTAGGGCAGGTGTTTCAGTGCAAGAGTTTGAGGGCATGAGATTCAGGGCATGAGTTTCAAGGCAAGAGATTCAGGGCTGGAGATTGAGGGCATGAGATTCGGAGCTTGAGTTTCAAGGCAGGTGTTTTAGGGCACGTGTTTCAGTGCAGGTGTTTCAGGGCAGGAGATTCAGAGCATGAGTTTCAGTGCATGAGTTTGAGAGCATGAGTTTCAGGGCATGAGATTCAGGACAGGAGTTTCAGGGCATGAGATTCGGGGCTTGAGTTTCAAGGCAGGTGTTTTAGGGCACGTGTTTCGGTGTAGGAGTTTCATTGCAGGAGATTCCGAGCATGAGTTTCAGTGCATGAGTTTGAGGGCATGAGTTTCAGGGCAGGAGTTTCAGGGCATGTAATTCAGGGCGTGAGTTTCAGGATATGAGATTCAGGGCATGAGTTTCAGGGCATGAGAACTGGACAGGAGTTTCAGGGCATGAGATTCAGGGCATGAGTTTCAGTGCATGAGTTTCAGGGCATGATTTTCAGTGAAGGAGTTTCAGGGCATGTGATTCAGGGCATGAATTTCAGGATATGAGATTCATGGCATGATATTCAGTGCAGCAGTTTCAGGGATGAGATTCAGGGCATGAGTTTCAGGGCATGTGATTCAGGACAGGAGTTTGAAGGCATGAGATTCAGGGCATGAGTTTCAGTGCATGGGTTTGAGGGCAGGAGTTTCAGGGCATGAGATTCAGGACATGAGCTTCAGGGCATGAAATTCAGTACATGAGTTTCAGGGCATGAGTTTCAGGTCTGTGGTTTCCGGGCTTGAGATTCAGCGCAGCAGTTTCAGAGCAGCAGTTTCAGGGCATGAGATTCAGGGCATGAGTTTCAGGACATGAGTTTCAGGGCATGAGATTCAGGGCATGAGTTTCAGTGCATGAGTTTCAGGGCATGATTTTCAGTGAAGGAGTTTCAGGGCATGTGATTCAGGGCATGAGTTTCAGGATATGAGATTCATGGCATGATATTCAGTGTAGCAGTGTCAGGGATGAGATTCAGGGCATGAGTTTCAGGGCATGTGATTCAGGACAGGAGTTTGAAGGCATGAGATTCAGGGCATGAGTTTCAGTGCATGGGTTTGAGGGCAGGAGTTTCAGGGCATGAGATTCAGGACATGAGTTTCAGGGCATGAGTTTCAGGTCTGTGGTTTCCGGGCTGGAGATTCAGCGCAGCAGTTTCAGAGCAGCAGTTTCAGGGCATGAGATTCAGGGCATGAGTTTCAGGGCATGAGTTTCAGGGCAGGAGAATCAGGGCTTGAGTTTCAGAGCATGAGATTCAGGGGATGAGTTTCAGTGCATGAATTTCAGGGCATGAGATTCAGGGCATGAGATTCAGGGCATGATTTTCAGGACAGGAGATTCAGGGCATGGGTTTCAGTGCATGAGTTTGAGGGCAGGAGTTTCACGGCATGAGATTCAGGGCATGAGTTTCAGGGCATGAGATTCAGGACGTGAATTTCAGGGCAGGAGTTTCAGAGCATGAGATTCAGGACAGGAGTTTCAGGGCATGAGATTCAGAACATGATATTCTGGGCATGATTTTCAGGGCAGGAGTTTCCGGGCATGTAATTCAGGGCGTGAGTTTCAGGATATGAGATTCATGGCATGAGTTTCAGTGCAAGAGTTTCAGGGCATGAGATTCAGGGCATGAGATTCAGGACAGGAGTTTTAGGGCACGTAATTCAGGGCATGAGTTTCAGTGCATGAGTTTCAGGGCAGGATTTTCAGGGTATGAGATTTAGGGCATGAATTTCAGTGCAGGAGTTTCAGGGCATGAGATTCAGGGCATGAGTTTCAGGGCATGAGATTCAGGACAGGAGTTTCAGGGCATGAGTTTCAGGTCTGTGGTTTCAGGGCTTGAGATTCAGGGTAGCAGTTTCAGGGCAGGAGTTTCATGGCAGGAGTTTCAGGGAATGAGATTCAGGGCAAGAGTTTCAGGGCAGGAATTTCAGGGCATGAGATTCATGGCATGAGTTTCAGGGCATGAGTTTCAGGGCAGGAATTTCAGGTCATGACATTCAGGGCATGTGTTTTAGGGCAGGTGTTTCAGTGCAAGAGTTTGAGGGCATGAGATTCAGGGCATGAGTTTCAAGGCAAGAGATTCAGGGCTGGAGATTGAGGGCATGAGATTCGGAGCTTGAGTTTCAAGGCAGGTGTTCTAGGGCACGTGTTTCAGTGCAGGTGTTTCAGGGCAGGAGATTCAGAGCATGAGTTTCAGTGCATGAGTTTGAGAGCATGAGTTTCAGGGCATGAGATTCAGGACAGGAGTTTCAGGGCATGAGATTCAGGGCATGAGTTTCAGTGCAAGAGTTTCAGGGCATGAGATTCAGGGCATGAGTTTCAGGGCATGAGATTCAGGACAGGAGTTTTAGGGCATGTAATTCAGGGCATGAGTTTCAGTGCATGAGTTTCAGGGCAGGATTTTCAGGGTATGAGATTTAGGGCATGAATTTCAGTGCAGGAGTTTCAGGGCATGAGATTCAGGGCATGAGTTTCAGGGCATGAGATTCAGGACAGGAGTTTCAGGGCATGAGTTTCAGGTCTGTGGTTTCCGGGCTTGAGATTCAGCGCAGTAGTTTCAGAGCAGCAGTTTCAGGGCATGAGATTCAGGGCATGAGTTTCAGGGCATGAGTTTCAGGGCAGGAGAATCAGGGCTTGAGTTTCAGAGCATGAGATTCAGGGGATGAGTTTCAGTGCATGAATTTCAGGGCATGAGATTCAGGGCATGAGATTCAGGGCATGATTTTCAGGACAGGAGATTCAGGGCATGAGTTTCAGTGCATGAGTTTGAGGGCAGGAGTTTCACGGCATGAGATTCAGGGCATGAGTTTCAGGGCATGAGATTCAGGACGTGAGTTTCAGGGCATGAGTTTCAGGTCTGTGGTTTCAGGGCTTGAGATTCAGGGTAGCAGTTTCAGGGCAGGAGTTTCATGCAGGAGTTTCAGGGCATGAGATTCAGGGCATGAGTTTCAGGGCAGGAATTTCAGGGCATGAGATTCATGGCATGAGTTTCAGGGCATGAGTTTCAGGGCAGGAATTTCAGGTCATGACATTCAGGGCATGTGTTTTAGGGCAGGTGTTTCAGTGCAAGAGTTTGAGGGCATGAGATTCAGGGCATGAGTTTCAAGGCAAGAGATTCAGGGCTGGAGATTGAGGGCATGAGATTCGGAGCTTGAGTTTCAAGGCAGGTGTTTTAGGGCACGTGTTTCAGTGCAGGTGTTTCAGGGCAGGAGATTCAGAGCATGAGTTTCAGTGCATGAATTTGAGAGCATGAGTTTCAGGGCATGAGATTCAGGACAGGAGTTTCAGGGCATGAGATTCGGGGCTTGAGTTTCAAGGCAGGTGTTTTAGGGCACGTGTTTCGGTGTAGGAGTTTCATTGCAGGAGATTCCGAGCATGAGTTTCAGTGCATGAGTTTGAGGGCATGAGTTTCAGGGCAGGAGTTTCAGGGCATGTAATTCAGGGCGTGAGTTTCAGGATATGAGATTCAGGGCATGAGTTTCAGGGCATGAGATTCAGGGCATGAGTTTCAGTGCATGAGTTTCAGGGCATGATTTTCAGTGAAGGAGTTTCAGGGCATGTGATTCAGGGCATGAATTTCAGGATATGAGATTCATGGCATGATATTCAGTGCAGCAGTTTCAGGGATGAGATTCAGGGCATGAGTTTCAGGGCATGTGATTCAGGACAGGAGTTTGAAGGCATGAGATTCAGGGCATGAGTTTCAGTGCATGGGTTTGAGGGCAGGAGTTTCAGGGCATGAGATTCAGGACATGAGCTTCAGGGCATGAAATTCAGTACATGAGTTTCAGGGCATGAGTTTCAGGTCTGTGGTTTCCGGGCTTGAGATTCAGCGCAGCAGTTTCAGAGCAGCAGTTTCAGGGCATGAGATTCAGGGCATGAGTTTCAGGACATGAGTTTCAGGGCATGAGATTCAGGGCATGAGTTTCAGTGCATGAGTTTCAGGGCATGATTTTCAGTGAAGGAGTTTCAGGGCATGTGATTCAGGGCATGAGTTTCAGGATATGAGATTCATGGCATGATATTCAGTGTAGCAGTGTCAGGGATGAGATTCAGGGCATGAGTTTCAGGGCATGTGATTCAGGACAGGAGTTTGAAGGCATGAGATTCAGGGCATGAGTTTCAGTGCATGGGTTTGAGGGCAGGAGTTTCAGGGCATGAGATTCAGGACATGAGTTTCAGGGCATGAGTTTCAGGTCTGTGGTTTCCGGGCTTGAGATTCAGCGCAGCAGTTTCAGAGCAGCAGTTTCAGGGCATGAGATTCAGGGCATGAGTTTCAGGGCATGAGTTTCAGGGCAGGAGAATCAGGGCTTGAGTTTCAGAGCATGAGATTCAGGGGATGAGTTTCAGTGCATGAATTTCAGGGCATGAGATTCAGGGCATGAGATTCAGGGCATGATTTTCAGGACAGGAGATTCAGGGCATGAGTTTCAGTGCATGAGTTTGAGGGCAGGAGTTTCACGGCATGAGATTCAGGGCATGAGTTTCAGGGCATGAGATTCAGGACGTGAATTTCAGGGCAGGAGTTTCAGAGCATGAGATTCAGGACAGGAGTTTCAGGGCATGTAATTCAGGGCGTGAGTTTCAGGATATGAGATTCATGGCATGAGTTTCAGTGCAAGAGTTTCAGGGCATGAGATTCAGGGCATGAGATTCAGGACAGGAGTTTTAGGGCACGTAATTCAGGGCATGAGTTTCAGTGCATGAGTTTCAGGGCAGGATTTTCAGGGTATGAGATTTAGGGCATGAATTTCAGTGCAGGAGTTTCAGGGCATGAGATTCAGGGCATGAGTTTCAGGGCATGAGATTCAGGACAGGAGTTTCAGGGCATGAGTTTCAGGTCTGTGGTTTCAGGGCTTGAGATTCAGGGTAGCAGTTTCAGGGCAGGAGTTTCATGGCAGGAGTTTCAGGGAATGAGATTCAGGGCATGAGTTTCAGGGCAGGAATTTCAGGGCATGAGATTCATGGCATGAGTTTCAGGGCATGAGTTTCAGGGCAGGAATTTCAGGTCATGACATTCAGGGCATGTGTTTTAGGGCAGGTGTTTCAGTGCAAGAGTTTGAGGGCATGAGATTCAGGGCATGAGTTTCAAGGCAAGAGATTCAGGGCTGGAGATTGAGGGCATGAGATTCGGAGCTTGAGTTTCAAGGCAGGTGTTCTAGGGCACGTGTTTCAGTGCAGGTGTTTCAGGGCAGGAGATTCAGAGCATGAGTTTCAGTGCATGAGTTTGAGAGCATGAGTTTCAGGGCATGAGATTCAGGACAGGAGTTTCAGGGCATGAGATTCAGGGCATGAGTTTCAGTGCAAGAGTTTCAGGGCATGAGATTCAGGGCATGAGTTTCAGGGCATGAGATTCAGGACAGGAGTTTTAGGGCATGTAATTCAGGGCATGAGTTTCAGTGCATGAGTTTCAGGGCAGGATTTTCAGGGTATGAGATTTAGGGCATGAATTTCAGTGCAGGAGTTTCAGGGCATGAGATTCAGGGCATGAGTTTCAGGGCATGAGATTCAGGACAGGAGTTTCAGGGCATGAGTTTCAGGTCTGTGGTTTCAGGGCTTGAGATTCAGGGCAGCAGTTTCAGGGCAGGAGATTCAGGGCAGGAGATTCAGGCAGGTGTTTCAGTGCAAGAGTTTCAGTGCAAGAATTTCATGGCATGTCTTTCAGTGCATGAGTTTCAGGGCAGGAGTTTCAGAGCATGAGATTCAAGGCATGAGTTTCAGGGCAGGAGATTCGCGGCTTGAGTTTAAGGTCATGAGATTTAGCGCATGAGATTCAGTGCATGAGTTTCAGGGCAGAAGTTTCAGGGCATGAGATTCAGGGCATGAGTTTCAGGGCAGGAGAATCAGGGCATGAGTTTCACGGCATGAGATTCAGGGCATGAGTTTCAGGGCAGGAGTTTTACGGCATGTAATTCAGGGCGTGAGTTTCAGGATATGAGATTCATGGCATGAGTTTCAGTGCAGGAGTTTCAGGGCATGAGATTCAGGACATGAGTTTCAGGGCATGAGATTCAGTACATGAGTTTCAGGGCATGAGTTTCAGGTCTGTGGTTTGCAGGCTTGAGATTCAGCGCAGCAGTTTCAGAGCAGCTGTTTCAGGGCATGAGATTCAGGGCATGAGTTTCAGGGCATGAGTTTCAGGGCAGGAGAATCAGGGCTTGAGTTTCAGAGCATGAGATTCAGGGGATGAGTTTCAGTGCATGAATTTCAGAGCATGAGATTCAGGTCATGAGATTTAGAGCATGATTTTCAGGACAGGAGATTCAGGGCATGAGTTTCAGGGCATGTGATTCAGTGCATGAGTGTCAGGGCATGAGATTCAGGACATGACTTTCAGGGCATGAGTTTCAGGTCTGTGGTTTCAGGGCTTGAGATTCAGGGCAGCAGTTTCAGGGCAGGAGTTCATGGTAGGAGTTTCAGGGCAGGAATTTCAGGGCATGAGATTCATGGCATGAGTTTCAGGGCATGAGTTTCAGGGCAGGAATTTCAGGGCATGACATTCAGGGCATGTGTTTTAGGGCACGTGTTTCAGTGCAAGAGTTTGAGGGCATGAGATTCAGGGCATGAGTTTCAAGGCAAGAGATTCAGGGCAGGAGATTGAGGGCATGAGATTCGGGGCTTGAGTTTCAAGGCAGGTGTTTTAGGGCACGTGTTTCGGTGTAGGAGTTTCATTGCAGGAGATTCCGAGCATGAGTTTCAGTGCATGAGTTTGAGGGCATGAGTTTCAGGGCAGGAGTTTCAGGGCATGTAATTCAGGGCGTGAGTTTCAGGATATGAGATTCAGGGCATGAGTTTCAGGGCATGAGATCTGGACAGGAGTTTCAGGGCATGAGATTCAGGGCATGAGTTTCAGTGCATGAGTTTCAGGGCATGATTTTCAGTGAAGGAGTTTCAGGGCATGTGATTCAGGGCATGAATTTCAGGATATGAGATTCATGGCATGATATTCAGTGCAGCAGTTTCAGGGATGAGATTCAGGGCATGAGTTTCAGGGCATGTGATTCAGGACAGGAGTTTGAAGGCATGAGATTCAGGGCATGAGTTTCAGTGCATGGGTTTGAGGGCAGGAGTTTCAGGGCATGAGATTCAGGACATGAGTTTCAGGGCATGAAATTCAGTACATGAGTTTCAGGGCATGAGTTTCAGGTCTGTGGTTTCCGGGCTTGAGATTCAGCGCAGCAGTTTCAGAGCAGCAGTTTCAGGGCATGAGATTCAGGGCATGAGTTTCAGGACATGAGTTTCAGGGCATGAGATTCAGGGCATGAGTTTCAGTGCATGAGTTTCAGGGCATGATTTTCAGTGAAGGAGTTTCAGGGCATGTGATTCAGGGCATGAGTTTCAGGATATGAGATTCATGGCATGATATTCAGTGTAGCAGTGTCAGGGATGAGATTCAGGGCATGAGTTTCAGGGCATGTGATTCAGGACAGGAGTTTGAAGGCATGAGATTCAGGGCATGAGATTCAGTGCATGGGTTTGAGGGCAGGAGTTTCAGGGCATGAGATTCAGGACATGAGTTTCAGGGCATGAGATTCAGTACATGAGTTTCAGGGCATGAGTTTCAGGTCTGTGGTTTCCGGTCTTGAGATTCAGCGCAGCAGTTTCAGAGCAGCAGTTTCAGGGCATGAGATTCAGGGCATGAGTTTCAGGGCATGAGTTTCAGGGCAGGAGAATCAGGGCTTGAGTTTCAGAGCATGAGATTCAGGGGATGAGTTTCAGTGCATGAATTTCAGGGCATGAGATTCAGGGCATGAGATTCAGGGCGTGATTTTCAGGACAGGAGATTCAGGGCATGAGTTTCAGTGCATGCGTTTGAGGGCAGGAGTTTCACGGCATGAGATTCAGGGCATGAGTTTCAGGGCATGAGATTCAGGGCATGAGTTTCAAGGCAAGAGATTCAGGGCTGGAGATTGAGGGCATGAGATTCGGAGCTTGAGTTTCAAGGCAGGTGTTTTAGGGCACGTGTTTCAGTGCAGGTGTTTCAGGGCAGGAGATTCAGAGCATGAGTTTCAGTGCATGAGTTTGAGAGCATGAGTTTCAGGGCATGAGATTCAGGACAGGAGTTTCAGGGCATGAGATTCAGGACAGGAGTTTCAGGGCATGAGACTCAGGGCATGAGTTTCAGTGCAAGAGTTTCAGGGCATGAGATTCAGGGCATGAGTTTCAGGGCATGAGATTCAGGACAGGAGTTTTAGGGCATGTAATTCAGGGCATGAGTTTCAGTGCATGAGTTTCAGGGCAGGATTTTCAGGGTATGAGATTTAGGGCATGAATTTCAGTGCAGGAGTTTCAGGGCATGAGATTCAGGGCATGAGTTTCAGGGCATGAGATTCAGGACAGGAGTTTCAGGGCATGAGTTTCAGGTCTGTGGTTTCAGGGCTTGAGATTCAGGGCAGCAGTTTCAGGGCAGGAGATTCAGGGCAGGAGATTCAGGCAGGTGTTTCAGTGCAAGAGTTTCAGTGCAAGAATTTCATGGCATGTCTTTCAGTGCATGAGTTTCAGGGCAGGAGTTTCAGAGCATGAGATTCAAGGCATGAGTTTCAGGGCAGGAGATTCACGGCTTGAGTTTAAGGTCATGAGATTTAGCGCATGAGATTCAGTGCATGAGTTTCAGGGCAGAAGTTTCAGGGCATGAGATTCAGGGCATGAGTTTCAGGGCAGGAGAATCAGGGCATGAGTTTCACGGCATGAGATTCAGGGCATGAGTTTCAGGGCAGGAGTTTTACGGCATGTAATTCAGGGCGTGAGTTTCAGGATATGAGATTCATGGCATGAGTTTCAGTGCAGGAGTTTCAGGGCATGAGATTCAGGACATGAGTTTCAGGGCATGAGATTCAGTACATGAGTTTCAGGGCATGAGTTTCAGGTCTGTGGTTTGCAGGCTTGAGATTCAGCGCAGCAGTTTCAGAGCAGCTGTTTCAGGGCATGAGATTCAGGGCATGAGTTTCAGGGCATGAGTTTCAGGGCAGGAGAATCAGGGCTTGAGTTTCAGAGCATGAGATTCAGGGGATGAGTTTCAGTGCATGAATTTCAGAGCATGAGATTCAGGTCATGAGATTTAGAGCATGATTTTCAGGACAGGAGATTCAGGGCATGAGTTTCAGGGCATGTGATTCAGTGCATGAGTGTCAGGGCATGAGATTCAGGACATGACTTTCAGGGCATGAGTTTCAGGTCTGTGGTTTCAGGGCTTGAGATTCAGGGCAGCAGTTTCAGGGCAGGAGTTCATGGTAGGAGTTTCAGGGCAGGAATTTCAGGGCATGAGATTCATGGCATGAGTTTCAGGGCAGGAATTTCAGGGCATGACATTCAGGGCATGTGTTTTAGGGCACGTGTTTCAGTGCAAGAGTTTGAGGGCATGAGATTCAGGGCATGAGTTTCAAGGCAAGAGATTCAGGGCAGGAGATTGAGGGCATGAGATTCGGGGCTTGAGTTTCAAGGCAGGTGTTTTAGGGCACGTGTTTCGGTGTAGGAGTTTCATTGCAGGAGATTCCGAGCATGAGTTTCAGTGCATGAGTTTGAGGGCATGAGTTTCAGGGCAGGAGTTTCAGGGCATGTAATTCAGGGCGTGAGTTTCAGGATATGAGATTCAGGGCATGAGTTTCAGGGCATGAGATCTGGACAGGAGTTTCAGGGCATGAGATTCAGGGCATGAGTTTCAGTGCATGAGTTTCAGGGCATGATTTTCAGCGAAGGAGTTTCAGGGCATGTGATTCAGGGCATGAATTTCAGGATATGAGATTCATGGCATGATATTCAGTGCAGCAGTTTCAGGGATGAGATTCAGGGCATGAGTTTCAGGGCATGTGATTCAGGACAGGAGTTTGAAGGCATGAGATTCAGGGCATGAGTTTCAGTGCATGGGTTTGAGGGCAGGAGTTTCAGGGCATGAGATTCAGGACATGAGTTTCAGGGCATGAAATTCAGTACATGAGTTTCAGGGCATGAGTTTCAGGTCTGTGGTTTCCGGGCTTGAGATTCAGCGCAGCAGTTTCAGAGCAGCAGTTTCAGGGCATGAGATTCAGGGCATGAGTTTCAGGACATGAGTTTCAGGGCATGAGATTCAGGGCATGAGTTTCAGTGCATGAGTTTCAGGGCATGATTTTCAGTGAAGGAGTTTCAGGGCATGTGATTCAGGGCATGAGTTTCAGGATATGAGATTCATGGCATGATATTCAGTGTAGCAGTGTCAGGGATGAGATTCAGGGCATGAGTTTCAGGGCATGTGATTCAGGACAGGAGTTTGAAGGCATGAGATTCAGGGCATGAGATTCAGTGCATGGGTTTGAGGGCAGGAGTTTCAGGGCATGAGATTCAGGACATGAGTTTCAGGGCATGAGATTCAGTACATGAGTTTCAGGGCATGAGTTTCAGGTCTGTGGTTTCCGGTCTTGAGATTCAGCGCAGCAGTTTCAGAGCAGCAGTTTCAGGGCATGAGATTCAGGGCATGAGTTTCAGGGCATGAGTTTCAGGGCAGGAGAATCAGGGCTTGAGTTTCAGAGCATGAGATTCAGGGGATGAGTTTCAGTGCATGAATTTCAGGGCATGAGATTCAGGGCATGAGATTCAGGGCGTGATTTTCAGGACAGGAGATTCAGGGCATGAGTTTCAGTGCATGCGTTTGAGGGCAGGAGTTTCACGGCATGAGATTCAGGGCATGAGTTTCAGGGCATGAGATTCAGGGCATGAGTTTCAAGGCAAGAGATTCAGGGCTGGAGATTGAGGGCATGAGATTCGGAGCTTGAGTTTCAAGGCAGGTGTTTTAGGGCACGTGTTTCAGTGCAGGTGTTTCAGGGCAGGAGATTCAGAGCATGAGTTTCAGTGCATGAGTTTGAGAGCATGAGTTTCAGGGCATGAGATTCAGGACAGGAGTTTCAGGGCATGAGATTCGGGGCTTGAGTTTCAAGGCAGGTGTTTTAGGGCACGTGTTTCGGTGTAGGAGTTTCATTGCAGGAGATTCCGAGCATGAGTTTCAGTGCATGAGTTTGAGGGCATGAGTTTCAGGGCAGGAGTTTCAGGGCATGTAATTCAGGGCGTGAGTTTCAGGATATGAGATTCAGGGCATGAGTTTCAGGGCATGAGATCTGGACAGGAGTTTCAGGGCATGAGATTCAGGGCATGAGTTTCAGTGCATGAGTTTCAGGGCATGATTTTCAGTGAAGGAGTTTCAGGGCATGTGATTCAGGGCATGAATTTCAGGATATGAGATTCATGGCTTGATATTCAGTGCAGCAGTTTCAGGGATGAGATTCAGGGCATGAGTTTCAGGGCATGTGATTCAGGACAGGAGTTTGAAGGCATGAGATTCAGGGCATGAGTTTCAGTGCATGGGTTTGAGGGCAGGAGTTTCAGGGCATGAGATTCAGGACATGAGTTTCAGGGCATGAAATTCAGTACATGAGTTTCAGGGCATGAGTTTCAGGTCTGTGGTTTCCGGGCTTGAGATTCAGCGCAGCAGTTTCAGAGCAGCAGTTTCAGGGCATGAGATTCAGGGCATGAGTTTCAGGACATGAGTTTCAGGGTATGAGATTCAGGGCATGAGTTTCAGTGCATGAGTTTCAGGGCATGATTTTCAGTGAAGGAGTTTCAGGGCATGTGATTCAGGGCATGAATTTCAGGATATGAGATTCATGGCATGATATTCAGTGCAGCAGTTTCAGGGATGAGATTCAGGGCATGAGTTTCAGGGCATGTGATTCAGGACAGGAGTTTGAAGGCATGAGATTCAGGGCATGAGTTTCAGTGCATGGGTTTGAGGGCAGGAGTTTCAGGGCATGAGATTCAGGACATGAGTTTCAGGGCATGAAATTCAGTACATGAGTTTCAGGGCATGAGTTTCAGGTCTGTGGTTTCCGGGCTTGAGATTCAGCGCAGCAGTTTCAGAGCAGCAGTTTCAGGGCATGAGATTCAGGGCATGAGTTTCAGGACATGAGTTTCAGGGCATGAGATTCAGGGCATGAGTTTCAGTGCATGAGTTTCAGGGCATGATTTTCAGTGAAGGAGTTTCAGGGCATGTGATTCAGGGCATGAGTTTCAGGATATGAGATTCATGGCATGATATTCAGTGTAGCAGTGTCAGGGATGAGATTCAGGGCATGAGTTTCAGGGCATGTGATTCAGGACAGGAGTTTGAAGGCATGAGATTCAGGGCATGAGATTCAGTGCATGGGTTTGAGGGCAGGAGTTTCAGGGCATGAGATTCAGGACATGAGTTTCAGGGCATGAGATTCAGTACATGAGTTTCAGGGCATGAGTTTCAGGTCTGTGGTTTCCGGTCTTGAGATTCAGCGCAGCAGTTTCAGAGCAGCAGTTTCAGGGCATGAGATTCAGGGCATGAGTTTCAGGGCATGAGTTTCAGGGCAGGAGAATCAGGGCTTGAGTTTCAGAGCATGAGATTCAGGGGATGAGTTTCAGTGCATGAATTTCAGGGCATGAGATTCAGGGCATGAGATTCAGGGCGTGATTTTCAGGACAGGAGATTCAGGGCATGAGTTTCAGTGCATGCGTTTGAGGGCAGGAGTTTCACGGCATGAGATTCAGGGCATGAGTTTCAGGGCATGAGATTCAGGGCATGAGTTTCAAGGCAAGAGATTCAGGGCTGGAGATTGAGGGCATGAGATTCGGAGCTTGAGTTTCAAGGCAGGTGTTTTAGGGCACGTGTTTCAGTGCAGGTGTTTCAGGGCAGGAGATTCAGAGCATGAGTTTCAGTGCATGAGTTTGAGAGCATGAGTTTCAGGGCATGAGATTCAGGACAGGAGTTTCAGGGCATGAGATTCAGGACAGGAGTTTCAGGGCATGAGACTCAGGGCATGAGTTTCAGTGCAAGAGTTTCAGGGCATGAGATTCAGGGCATGAGTTTCAGGGCATGAGATTCAGGACAGGAGTTTTAGGGCATGTAATTCAGGGCATGAGTTTCAGTGCATGAGTTTCAGGGCAGGATTTTCAGGGTATGAGATTTAGGGCATGAATTTCAGTGCAGGAGTTTCAGGGCATGAGATTCAGGGCATGAAGTTTCAGGGCATGAGATTCAGGACAGGAGTTTCAGGGCATGAGTTTTCAGGTCTGTGGTTTCAGGGCTTGAGATTCAGGCAGCAGTTTCAGGGCAGGAGATTCAGGGCAGGAGATTCAGGCAGGTGTTTCAGTGCAAGAGTTTCAGTGCAAGAATTTCATGCATGTCTTTCAGTGCATGAGTTTCAGGGCAGGAGTTTCAGAGCATGAGATTCAAGGCATGAGTTTCAGGGCAGGAGATTCACGGCTTGAGTTTAAGGTCATGAGATTTAGCGCATGAGATTCAGTGCATGAGTTTCAGGCAGAAGTTTCAGGGCATGAGATTCAGGGCATGAGTTTCAGGGCAGGAGAATCAGGGCATGAGTTTCACGGCATGAGATTCAGGGCATGAGTTTCAGGGCAGGAGTTTTACGGCATGTAATTCAGGGCGTGAGTTTCAGGATATGAGATTCATGGCATGAGTTTCAGTGCAGGAGTTTCAGGGCATGAGATTCAGGACATGAGTTTCAGGGCATGAGATTCAGTACATGAGTTTCAGGGCATGAGTTTCAGGTCTGTGGTTTGCAGGCTTGAGATTCAGCGCAGCAGTTTCAGAGCAGCTGTTTCAGGCATGAGATTCAGGGCATGAGTTTCAGGGCATGAGTTTCAGGGCAGGAGAATCAGGGCTTGAGTTTCAGAGCATGAGATTCAGGGGATGAGTTTCAGTGCATGAATTTCAGAGCATGAGATTCAGGTCATGAGATTTAGAGCATGATTTTCAGGACAGGAGATTCAGGGCATGAGTTTCAGGGCATGTGATTCAGTGCATGAGTGTCAGGGCATGAGATTCAGGACATGACTTTCAGGGCATGAGTTTCAGGTCTGTGGTTTCAGGGCTTGAGATTCAGGGCAGCAGTTTCAGGGCAGGAGTTCATGGTAGGAGTTTCAGGGCAGGAATTTCAGGGCATGAGATTCATGCATGAGTTTCAGGGCATGAGTTTCAGGGCAGGAATTTTCAGGGCATGACATTCAGGGCATGTGTTTTAGGGCACGTGTTTCAGTGCAAGAGTTTGAGGGCATGAGATTCAGGGCATGAGTTTCAAGGCAAGAGATTCAGGGCAGGAGATTGAGGGCATGAGATTCGGAGCTTGAGTTTCAAGGCAGGTGTTTTAGGGCACGTGTTTCGGTGTAGGAGTTTCATTGCAGGAGATTCCGAGCATGAGTTTCAGTACATGAGTTTGAGGGCATGAGTTTCAGGGCAGGAGTTTCAGGGCATGTAATTCAGGGCGTGAGTTTCAGGATATGAGATTCAGGGCATGAGTTTCAGGCATGAGATCTGGACAGGAGTTTCAGGGCATGAGATTCAGGGCATGAGTT